>NC_143559.1:15652500-15952500 GCF_054136105.1 Typopeltis vanoorti | reverse complement strand
CTAAAATTGCAAAGACAACACAAATGATTCTAACCACTTGATTGGTCTCATGGTGTAATGGTTAGCACTCTGGACTCTGAATCCAGTGATCCGAGTTCAAGTCTTGGTGAGACCTGTTTTTTTGCCGGCCTGGTTGGCCGAGTAGTTAGCGTATTTGCTCTCAAGCCAAAAGGCTGCAGGTTCGAATCCCGCCGTGGGCATGGATTTTTGTGATTGTCTGTGAAAGCACTAGTGGTGCTTTCCAGACAATCGGCTGTAGATGACGTTGGTGTTAGATGATGAAGGTTGGTGGAGTAGTGAGTTGTAGAGTTGATGCCTTCCCTCAATGAGTCTTTGGACTCACTGGAAGTGTGATATAATAATAATAATTCTGGGAATGATGCGAAGGACACTGACTTGTAGAAGTAGGGAGATTCTTGTTCCATTGTATAAGGCTTTGATTAGGCCATGCATTGACTATTGTGCCCAGATTTGGTCACCTGGTTTTCAGACGGTTGAGATGTTGGAAAGGGTCCAGAGGCAACTGACTAAGGTAGTTTGTAAGCTCTGGAATGTGGAATATGAGGAAAGATTGAGAAGATGCAATTTGCAGAGTCTGACGGACAGGAGGAAGAAGGGAGACATGATAGAGACCTACAAGTCAGTAAGGGGTTGTTATAGGATCAATGTTGGAGAGGTTCCACAGAAAACAGTGGGAAATCAGGGGGAGAACCAGAGGTCATTCCTGGAAAATGTATAAAAAGAGTTTGAGTAGGGGAGTAAGAAGCAGGTTTTTTTTTATGCAGAGTTGTGAATGTTTGGAATGCATTGCCTGAGAGTGTGGTGTCTGCATTGAGTGCGTTTAAAGCATGGTATGATGAGCTGTGTGTATGATAAAAAGGACCTTTGACTCCATGGGGTCTTGGGTAATAATAATAAAAAAAATAATCATTAGTTTTTCTCAAAAAGAGAGTTTCAAGGAATTGTCAGACCACAATCAATAAAGATCAGGTAAATGGAAGTGGTGAATTATTACATAATTTGAAAATATTTTTAAATTTTAATAAGGTCCATCCACAGTGAACAGGAATAGAATGCTTTCATATAAGATAAGACAGCACTTTATCCAACTTTTTCTGTAGTACTGTAATCACCTTTGGTTCGAAATTACATTAATACATTGGATGTATTCTTGTGAGTAAGCCTAAATGTCTGCTTTCACATTTCATATCATTCACACTGGTTATGCTTCATTACGTTTCTATATATAGCTAGCTCTTTTATAAATCTGGTCTGGTTGGCTGAGTGGTTAGCTTATCTGCTCTCCAGTCAAAAGGCTGTGGGTTTGAATCCCACCATGGGCATGGATGTTTATTATTGTCTGTGAAAATACTAGTGGTGGTGGTGGTTGGTGGTAGATGGCATTGGTGTAGATGCAGTTAGTCGTAGTTGGTGGATTGAGTGGTGGAGACCGAGAATTGTGGAGTAGGTGCCCTCCCTCTGAGTCTTTGGACTCCCTGGAGGTGTCATATAATAATAATATTTCAGCCTTCCATTCTATTAAAAAAAAAAACTCATTTACTTAAACAAATTCCATGCCATTCTTACTTATCAATTCATAAGCTATGATATGTAATGAGACATCATGAACCTAATTATACTGGTTCATATTTCCTTAATGATGCCTCTAACCAGTTGCATATAGTTCAGAAACTGTCCTACATACACACTATTTTGCAAGAGATTGCAGAACCTATAGCATAGTGATGTCACGTGTAGGAGTAGGAGTCAAGACAGAAAGAATCTGTTAAAATTCTTTTTGAAGAGTTGCCCCAAAGTAACTCTTCAAAAGTCTTTGAGGAATAATTCATGTAACTGTTCCAGTGAACAGATATAAATGGGATTCTGAAAGATGAATGGGAGTAGCAGGTTTCACTGGTTAGCACTTGAATTGTAATGGATGTTGGCCAGTTATTATTGTGCTGTTGTAGGTTTAGCAGACATGGTAGGAATTACAGATGCCAGTTCAGTATTGTGCCTTTTCTACAGATAATTCCATGGGCAGTGTTCTGCAGAACTGACATCTGTAACTGTGAATGCTGTGAAGAAAGTAGCTGAAGAGAGAGAGAGAGGTGGGGGGGATCATCAGTTAGCTAAAATGGGCTCTTTTTCACCATCAAGAATTTGTAGAGAGGTAGTTGGTGCATCATCCTAAATGTGAGGGCAACCATCCTAAAGTTAGTGGCTAAACAGGTGAAAAATAACATCATGAGCAATGAAAGATGCCACATTTTTTTTTTTTTTTGAAAATCAAGGATGAAATGTCTTTGTTCAGAAAAGGATACGAGGTGGTCCAAGAAGAGAGATTGTGTATTGATTGCTTTTGTTTTTTTTTAAGGAAAGAAAAGTGGTACTGCAATCTTTTTTTGCAACAAAAAAAAAAAAAAAAAAGTCAAAATTGTCTTAATGAAGCATTGAAAGTGACTGGTTGTCATCACTCTATTGAAGGATTGTATGATAAGTTTTTAGAATACTACTGGTTATAAAAGATATTGAAGCTTGTAATGAGCGATGCAAGGCTTGTCATATGAGTAGGAGGAATGGAGAGTGTTATCATCAGAAAAACTATGGATAAAGTTTGAAGTCAGACAAAGTGAGAGTTTATGTTCATTTGACTTCTTGTCTGGTATAGACCATGTTTATTAATGATAGCTAGTTTTACTAAAATAGCAATAAAATCTAACCTATTTTGCTGTTGTCGGGCTTACATCATCAGTGGTAAAAAAAAAAAACGATGAAAAAACTAGAAAGAATAATTACCCACAACAGATTTTTGTGAACTTTTCAAGAGTAGTACATATAACAGTATGAAAAGACCATCAGATTAAACAACGTGCATGCAGTCAAACAAAGCTAGTTACTGCTCTCACATTCTGAGGCATAATGCATATGATAACTCAGATCTCATGGTGGGTTGAATTCCTCAAAGTTAAATTTTTGATATTTCTTTGTCTGCTGTTTTTTTTTTTATGTAGTTCTATTATGGAGTTTAAGTGGGTGCTTTCTTTAATGAATGTAATCCTTTTCTTTCTTGATCTTCCTCTACTGAGCTGCCTTCAATTCTACCATTTATGTTTGGTAGTTTTTCTGGGTTCATTCTTGAAACATGTCCAAACCAGCTTGGTTGGCTCTTTTTTAGTGCTGTAATTATTGTTTCTTTAAAGTTAAGTTCTTCTCTGACTTTTTCATTTGTTTTTCTTTCTGTCCAGCTTGTTCTATTGATTTTTCTTCAGACCTTTCATTTCAAAAGCATCGAGTTTATCCATTTCTATTTTTCTTAAGATCCAGTATTTTAATTGCTATCTAATTGCTCAGTATTCTGAGCCATAGAGTACTGTGGGAATTATGATTGTTTTATATATCTTTAGTTTGAGTTCTTTGCTTAATCTTTTATTGTTCCATATTTTTTGTAGTCTGCTCATTGTTATCCACCCATTACTGATTCTATGTTTTTATGGTTTCAAAATAGTCTAGATCTTCAGTGATCATTGAGCCTAAGTAATTGAATTTCTTTACTTGTTTTATATTATTGTTTCCAATTTTAATTGCATTGCTTTTCTTTTTCTTCCTATTACCATTAGTTTTGTTTTACTAAAATAGATTTTCATATCATATTTGTTACTTGTTTGCAGCTTGGTCAGGATATTTTCTATTTTTTTTTCGCTGTCTGTAGTTATTATTATGTCATCAGCATACTTTAAATGTGTTATATTTCTTTCATTTACAGTTATGCCTTCACACATCTGTAGTTCTTCTTCTACTACTTCTTTTAGGTACAGGTTAAATATGGTGACAATGGGCAGCCTTGCATAAATCCTTTTTTAATTGCTATTTGATCTGTTTCTATGTTTTTGTATTTCACTAATGCCTATGTTTCTGAATAGTAATTCTTGATACAATTTAATAGGTATATTTGTCGAACTCTGTTTTCTAGAATTTTATTGAGTTTGCTTCTGTTTATTGAGTCAAAAGCTTGTTTGAAGGCAATAAAACAGCAGTAGAGTTTTTTTATTTTTGTCTCTCATAAGATCTACTAGACTGTTTAATATGAAAATTGCATTTATTGTGCTTCTCCTATTTCTAAATCCCATTTGTTCTTCTTCCATCTTCCTGTTCTTCATAGGAATATTTAACTCTGTTTTGGAGAATCCTGATAAATATTTTATAGCAGTGGCTTAGAGGTAATAGGTCTATAATTAGTGCAAGATTTGACATCTCCTTTTTTGTGGATGGGTATGATCTGACGTCTTCTCCATATTGTTGGTAAATTTCCTACCTTTAGTAATTTTGTTGAACAGTTTCCTTAGGTAATTTATTATGCTTTCTTTCCCTTTTTCCATAAGTTCTTTTTGAATATTCATATTTGTAGATTTAGGGACTCAAAAACACACGTGTTGAACAGATTATTTTATTAATTACAAATAAAATAAAACTTGACGTTTCGACCTCTATATCGAGGTCATCATCGGAAGAATACAACTGTATACAGAACCAAGCTACATGCTCATGCTTTCTATACCAGTAAACTAAATCTACGTAGTTAATAACTCTTTTTTCTAGCCTGACCGCTAGTGATAGAAAAGAAAAACAAATGAATAAATAAAGAAAAAATAAAAAATAAAAAAAAATATATATATATATATATTATAAATAGATAAATGCAACTACAATAAACTGTTAGAGTCCTCATATTCTGGATAGTTACAAAATGATTTCCTTCAGTTGCTATTGAATGTTCTAAACACTTCACCAAGTCACCAGGTTGTCTTCTTGTAGTGGGAATTTTTCTAATACTAGTTTAGGATGTTATACAGGTTGTAGATGGGTCCTCCACATTCTTGAAATGGTGAGGCCATCATTTTTGTTGAGATTTGGGTTGTGTTTGAGCATTTCACAAGACTCTTTAAATTTTCTCTCAAACCAGGTTTTGGTGCGGTGTAGGGACTTGGTATTTTTCCAGTCAATTCTATGGTATGTTTGGAGTGCATGGTCAGAAAGGCCTGTTTTACCGAGGTAGAGGTATTTAATGTGTCGTTTGTGTTCGTCTTGTCTGATTAACTATATAACGATAACTATCCCAATCAGACAAGACGAACACAAACGACACATTAAATACCTCCACCTCGGTAAAACAGGCCTTTCTGACCATGCACTCCAAACATACCATAGAATTGACTGGAAAAATACCAAGTCCCTACACCGCACCAAAACCTGGTTTGAGAGAAAATTTAAAGAGTCTTGTGAAATGCTCAAACACAACCCAAATCTCAACAAAAATGATGGCCTCACCATTTCAAGAATGTGGAGGACCCATCTACAACCTGTATAACATCCTAAACTAGCATTAGAAAAATTCCCACTACAAGAAGACAACCTGGTGACTTGGTGAAGTGTTTAGAACATTCAATAGCAACTGAAAGAAATCATTTTGTAACTATCCAGAATATTAATACATGAGGACTCTAACAGTTTATTGTAGTTGCATTTATCTATTTATAATATATATATATATATATATATATTTATTTTTTATTTTTTCTTTATTTATTCATTTGTTTTTCTTTTCTATCACTAGCGGTCAGGCTAGAAAAAAGAGTTATTAACTATGTAGATTTAGTTTACTGGTATAGAAAGCATGAGCATGTAGCTTGGTTCTGTATACAGTTGTATTCTTCCGATGATGACCTAGATATAGAGGTCGAAACGTCAAGTTTTATTTTATTTGTAATTAATAAAATAATCTGTTCAACACGTGTGTTTTTGAGTCCCTAAATCTACAAATATGAGTGCCGATCACCGTGTAACCCTAAAAGAAAGAATCTTTTTAAATATTGTCTATGCCTGGTGCTTTTTCGTTTGTTTGCTCTATGTATTTCTTCATTTAGGATATCTTTTGTGTCAGAAGTTTCTTCTCAGTTGAAGGCATCTCCATCTATATTTTTTTCAGCTGTGAATGCCTTTTTAAAATGATTAGTCCATATTTCTTTTATTGTTTCGCTGCTGCTTGTTTTAGTTCCATCCTTTTGCAATGCTGAAACTGGGTTGGGTGAGTATGTTCTACCTATCTCTAACTATTTCAGAAATGGTCTTGGAGTCTTTTTTTTTTTTCAAATTTTCGTATAATATTATATTTTCTTCATTATCTTCTTTTGAAAAGTTAGTTTTGGATATTCTTTTTCTCTCTCATAAGTCCAAAATCTCTGGTGTAAGCCAATCTTTATTTGCTCTTGTCTGGTAGCCTAGTTGCTTTGTTGCTGTTTCTTTACGTTTTTTCCAAGACTCCAAAACCATACCTAAAGCAAGATTATTTAATTTTTCTTTCAATGTCCTCTGATAGTTAGAACTGGTCAAGCTATCTTTGAGTTTTGAGATGTCTATCTTCTTTTGTTTTTGGTAATTTATTCTCTTTCATTTGAGACAGATTTTTAGTTTGGCTGATGGTCTGTATTCATATCAATCTTTTTTAATGTTTTGACAATTTGGAACGAATGTTTCCATTTTTTATTAACGATTATACAGTCTATAAAGTTTTTGATTTCATTGTTTGGTGATGTCCAGGTGTGTTTGTGTTGTGGCCTGTGGTAGAATAAGGTATTTGTGATTAACAGTTGATTTATTTTGCAAAAATTAATCATCAGGTCCTCTCCTCTCTCATTCATCTCTCTGTGACCAAATTTTCCGATTACTTCTGCTTTATCTTCAGAGTAATGACCAATCTTTGAATTAAAATCTCCCATAATAATCACAATATCTCTGCACTTGTCTGGCTGATTTCTTGCAATTGTTCAAGGAATTGACTCTATTCCTCCTCTTCATGTGATTGGTCTGGGACATAAACTTCTATTATTTTTATATGTTCCTCTTTTTTTTTTGCTTTGAATCTTACTGAGATAATTCTAGAGGAAACTGGTCTTACATCAACTATTGAGTTTAGGAGCCATTTTTTTAATGATTAGTGCTTGCTATACCTTTTCTGTGATGGTTATCTTTCCTTCCTGAGTAAAATATGCTTGCATTTTTTATGTTGATTTCTCCCTCAGCTGTCTGTGGGTCTATTTTCCACTATTCCCATTTAAAAAGTTCAAGCGCTCTATCAGTTTTAATTTGCCAGGTTTGTATAACGTTCTAATATTGATGGTTGAAAATTATATATACAGTTTGTGTTATACTTAGCTGTCTTCTCGCCTACTCTGTGGGCTTGAGTTAGGTGTGTGTGCTCCTCCATACGTGGTAGCATTATTTCTACCTCTATTTATTGGCCGATTCATCTTTGAGGATTTTAGACAATTAATGCAACTGGTTTGCCATTCCTCTGCTGCATACCTGCATAAGAGGAGTTTACTTATAAAAATAATATTCATAATGGAGTATTAGTATTACACAGTTCTAACTGCATTGCATAACTTCTATAAGTCTGTTTTCCAAATTAAAGATTTTTTGAGTATTTAACTATCAAAAGATATGTTGCTTATCTGAAAGGTAATCATCAGATACTCTGCATGTGGTAATAATACAGTTACTTTATTAAATTGCTACAAATATTTCAAGGTCCATCCTTGTACCTTATTACATTAATCAACTTGTACATAATTTTAGAAATCTTCTTAGTCTTTGATATTTGCTGACTGAAAATGAGTAAGGTTCTTAAACTTGAAAACTTAAAATCTGCATGCTGTCTGTGAGGTGTGAAAGACTTCTTATGATTTATGCCAACAAAACTGATTTTAAGGTTATATTTGGAAGTGTCTGCAAACAGTAGCCAATTATTTAGATCCTGAACTTAATCTCTCTCTATAAAGGCTGTCTGCATCACAGCAGTAACATTTTATTCCTTGTCTAAAAATATGAATCCAGGATTTTATTTTTGTTTCTAAAAAAAAGAAAAAGCAAAGTTTTCTTTCCTACAACTGATAAGGTGTATGTTGTAGAAGATGAGATCCAACAAGTGCAAATTATTAAATAAATTCAAATCTCTTAACAAGATTTTAATTATTTGTGTTCATTTCAATAAGATTTATTGAACTTCATAAGTGCTTTCATCTGATAATTTCCTATCATAGACCTACATTTTTTTTTTCTCTGAATCCATTTAATTTTAAGTAACTTTACAGGTAACAACTATGAGGAGTTCACTCTTCATTTTCTGTGATGGAGAGTATATACTTTCACAGAGTATTTAGGATATTATGATAATACCTATAATTAAGTCTACATTATTATTCTTAGCCTTCTATCTGTAACTTTTTTTTTTTTTTCAAAATAATCTTAATTTTATATCTCTAATCTTGATCCTTTTTATATCTTAGATAAGCTCTGTTTATGCATTCTTGAATGCTATAATGATGTCAAGGCCCTTTTTTATATCATTTTTAACATGGTTCTGCAGTTAATATACCATCAGTTCACTGATAATTTTTTCAGATCTCATCTATTGTCTTCACTGGATAACTACTTTATTTCCAGCCATGCTCTCGGATTTATAAGTTAAAATTGGTTGGAAGACTGTCTTTAATACTTTTTGTTTAATGTTTTGACTAATTTCTAATGGCTTTTAATTGCATTGTGTGTTTGTTAAATAATGAGAGAAAATTCTTATGAAAATAAAGAGCACCTATAGGCAGATGAATCACTTGTTTCAATATATAATAATTAAACCTTAACTCAATGTTTACACCATTCATACAGCTTGGTAGGCTTCTAAAGGTATAGCATTATGCTCAGCATTCGCATACTTTTAGATGACCTCGACTGAATCAAATTGGCATTCTTTGAATTTTGTTTGCAAATTTGGAAACAAAAAAAGTCTGGAATTTCCAAATCTGCTGAATAAGCAGGTGCTTAACCACTATGGTGGATTTGGAATTGAGAAACTGTTTGCATTTAATGCATAATGCAGGCTCAGTGTTATCCTGCAACAGCCAGTTTGTTTGGTACTGTTCTCTTCTCACTCATCTCACCTGTTCAGACATTGCATTGGTCTGATCTCTTGGATTGTCTTCTAATGGATCTCTACCATCTCAAAATCATGTGAACCACTTAGAAACTTGCGCATGTGATAAGCAGTCATTTATTCCCATAGACCATTGGAAGATCATTAAATGTTTGAAGCAGATGTATCCAGTTAAAATTTCATCACTGCTCATTCCATTGTCTGATTTTTGACATGAGGCACTTAGTGTTTATGCAGAACTAATTGCACTGTCACAACACACACATGCTCATTGGAAAGTACATGCTCTAGCAGTTAAAGCAATATACTGTTTTGCCTAGTTCTGTTTATAGCATGCCTATTAAACCAAAAAAAATCTGTTATTATTTAACAAACACATTATGTATACTCATGTTCCATGGAGTCAAAGTAATCATAAGTGGTCTCACTTAGCAAGCAGCATATCTTATATTGAACCTTGAACTCATTCATGCTCTTAGCATTCACAACATAGTCTAGCAACACATTCCACTAACCTATCACTCTTCATGTAAAAAATCTTCTTTTTGCTTGCCTTCTTTACCACATCTTTACACAACTTCCACGAATGGCCTCTCATTCTCCCTCTCTTATCCTTCATTCTATGTATAATCCCTCTTCATATAACAGTGAAAACTAGGTACCATAATTTGAGCATAATAATGTGTATGTGTTCTGACCAATGGTTTATGTACAGTGGCACAACCGCCTCCTTGTTCTCCTTACAGCAAAAGTGATGTGCTATGTACCCTTTGTAGCATTTGCAATAATGCCCTCTGAACAACTTCAGGCCACCATTGACCATCACCCCCAGATCTAAAATCTTATCCACCTAGGTTTTGCTGGCCTAGTTTGGCAGAGCAGTTAGCATATCTGCTCTCCAACCAACAGGTTGCAGATTCAAATCATACATGGATATGAATGGTTTGTGAATGACTTTAGGTATGAGAAGAATTCATCTCCCATTGAGATAATCATTTATTGGTTACCAGATGTGGCTTGAAAAACTTCCATGTTTGGTCTCGAGAACAGCATTTCTGAACTATGTAAAAAAAATAAATATCATAAATAATAAAATTAAAAAAAAAATTTAATCCAACCATAGTACTAATGTACTCTCAGTTTACAATCATTCATGGGTAGGCATCATAAAAGAAAGAAAAGGAAAAGTTTTCTTTTCAAGGACATTGCCCCACCATACTTATCCATCTTGTACATCAACTTAACATATGGCACGATCAAATGCCTTCGCAATGTCCAAAAAATATCATTATATATATGTCTTCCCTGTGTAACACATTCATCACTTTGTTATAAAATGCAAGTTGGCTTCTAAAGCATGACCTAATGCTTTCAGCTTAATCAGCTTAAATTCCCTTTGTCTTGTGTCTATTAGTCAAATTTTGCTTTTTATTTCTAACCAACGTGTAATATCCTTCTTACAGCAATAAATATAAGGCTTATAAAACTCAAATGCAAAAATCTAATCAACAGAATTACAACCAAACAACCTACCAACACTAAATTCTTATCAAGAAAAAAAGGTTCCACATACACTTCACCAACATCCATGACCTAAACTGCAATATAACATGGTGTATGCCACCACCATCTACAGTCATCTAAACCAGAACTACTATTCCTTTCAAAATCCCAACTGGCAACCTTAACAGTCACTGTATACCTCAACTACACATTACACAGTACTTTCTGCCATAAGGGTGGCACTTGTGCATTCATCAGAACTGACATACCATGCCAGAGACTGTAAATCCTTGAATCCCCATTGTTTGATTTGCTTTCGCTCAAAATGTTTGTACCAAATAAACCTGCACTTTTCTATGCTCCCTCTATCGCTCTCCAGACTCTGTCAACCACTCTGACCTCTTCAACTTTCTCTCTCTAAAGCTTGACTTTCTGCAGTCTAAATATCCCAATAGTGAGATCATTCTTCTTGGAGACTTCAATGTCCACAACTCATATTGGCTCCCATTCTCCAGTTACACTGATCAAGCAGGTAGGGATGCTGAGGTGTTCGCCATCAGCAGTGACCTATCAAATCATCAATTTTCCTACCAGAATACCAGACAGCCCCTTCAATTTGGCAGTTCTCCTCTTAAAAACTTGGACCACAACCCCATACAAGTCTGTTTTGCCACTTCATCCTTCACCCACCAATTCACAGTCTCGTTCTTTTGACACTACAAAGATACCAACTGGGAGGACCTCCATGACTTCTATTCCTTGTAAACTTGAATGCCACCAAAACTTAGTGCTGTCTGCTTGCATCTCCCCCCCCCCTTACTTCAGTAATACCGAGATACCCAAACATGATCAGATTTCTCTTCTTGGACTGACCTACACCTCTGATCTTTTCTGGCACAACTGCATTTCAACTATAGCTTCTGCAGCTGCCAAAAAACTTGGTGTACTTTTTCACACAAAAAGTACACCAAGTTTTTCACACACTTCTTCACAACTGCTAACTCTATACAAAGCCCAAATCCACCCAGACATGGAATATTGCTCCCATATTTGGGGTGGTGCAACAAAATCATCTCTAAAATTGCCTGATTCTATCTAGAAGAGAGCAGTCTGGCTAATGAATGATCCTACTCTCATAGATGTTTAGTTTCTGCCTTGTGCCTTTTCTACGATACTTTCATGAACTCTCTATTCCTCTATTGAATTGACCACTATTATTCCTCCACTCTCCTTCAAAATCATTAAAACAAGCCACTGCCAACCAACACCCTTTTACAGTCCATCTCGAAACTCATTGAACCAACTTGGCTGCCTTCTATTTCATTCCATCTATTTCTGTCCTTTGGAATGATTTCCCCCACTCTGCCTTCCCCAAAGATTACAACTCTCATCTGTTCAAGCAAAATGTGAACAGATTCCTCCTTCCTTCTATTCCTCTTGCCTACACACGGCACTAATGTATCATAGGTCCTGTGGCCTTTTGTGTGTGGATGAGATTAAAAAAAATTATATTATATATATGTGACATTTTTAATACCCCTATTTCAAATAAATAGAGGTGACTGACAATGTATGTTGACTCCTGAATGAATGTGTTGTTTATTTATTAATGATATATATTAGAACACAGAAAAATAAGTAAATAATTAATTTATTAACTTATTGCTGATATTTCGCTGATGTTATAACCAGCATCTTCAGAGCACAAAAACACAGTTTGTCACAATACGCGAGACTATAACAACATGGTGTAATCAACGAATTAGTTAAACAAAATTGTAGCAGCAACACAAAGACTAGAGTCCTGATTTTGGTGCCCTCTATCTGAAAAAAAAAATAAAAATAAAAAATTGCAGCTATCACATAAGACTAGAATCCTAAACAGAGAAAAAAACTGTGATGAACACTTTGATTATGCAAAACTGGTTAGTTTTAAGAACATTAATACCTTTTAGATCTTTAATTGATAATGACTAAAATTGAAGCTTAAAAGGAAGAACAGTCAGAGAAAAATTATTTAGAGTTCTTTTGATCTTGTTCTGTGGAAAACAAATCAGTAATAACAGATGGGGGGGGGAGCTTAAATTTAATGAAATGGCATTAGGATTTGCTAATAATTTTTTTGCAAGTCTCAATTCTCTAACCTCAGAATTTATTATGACACAGCCCATATTAAATAGTTTGTGGTTTAAAAATTAGCAGTGGAATTTTTTTTTTTTTTGTTTGTTTAAAAATATAATGCAATTATTATTATTAAACAAGTCTCCATGGAGTCGGAAGACTCATGGGAGATCCATTATTCAGACAATACTTATAACTCATTCACTGACGAAGCACTCATAACCACCTTCAGCATTCCATTCTACCCACTCACCACCTCCAAACAAAGTCTAGTCCTAACCACACTCTTATACAATTTCTATGGATGATCCCTTAATCTTTCCCTTCCTGCAATGTACTGAAAAAGTCTTCAGTTTCAATCCTATAAATCCCCTTTCTTACATTGTCTCCTCTTTTTGTCTACCAATTAGTTTTTGAAACACACAGACTGCCAGTCTATTCTCTTGGGGAACATTTCATAGACTTGCAACAATCTTTGTCACTTGCTTCTGGATCCTCTCCACCAATTCATCACCGTGGAATCTGGGTATCTAGAGCTGCCCACAGTAGTTTAGATGTGGCCTTATAGGGAAAATAACTTCCCTATCTTTGCTTGTTAGTGTGTTCTTCAACAACCATGTAATCTGATGTACTGCTTGCACTACCTTAGCAATTATGCCCTCTAAACTTCAACATCCTGTCCACAATCACCCTCAAGTCCCTTTGCATCAGTTTTGTGATTTCCTGAATATATCAAATTATATATTACTGCAGTTGTTTTTTTAAGATTTTGGTTCTTATTTTTGTAACTTTTAAATGTGGTTGTTAAGTGTCTCTCTCTCATACACATGCGTAACCACTGTATATTATTTAATGAATAAATTTACAACAGTTATTTTTAAAAAAAAGACCCAGTTGAAAGCAACAGACAGCAGTACTTAATCATCTTTATAATTTATTTTGAAAATTTTTCCACTTGGTTATACTATAAATTAAAGATGCCAAGAAATTATATTCTTCATTTAATCCTTTATCCAAGTGTAAACAAACAAAGTTTGCAGGTGAAGTAACTTCACAACTAGGCAACTCATATGTAGATGCTAATGACTTCACATCACTTGTCTTAGTATCCCATAATGCAAAGCACATATCCTTATGGACATGTATAATGCTATGCATTATGGGAAGGGTCACTACCTAGACTGCTTTTGACCTTTATTGAAGTCTCATCAGTGGGAACCAGACCCAGTTTGAGATCTCAAAAGTCGAAACCCGTCTATGTAGTGACCCTTCCTATAATGCACAGCATTATATATGTCCGTAAGGATATGTGCTTTGCATTATGGAATACTAAGGCAAGTGATGTGAAGTCATTAGCCTCTACGAGTTGCCCAGTTATTATTATAAAAAAAAAAAAAAATCAGCTAACGCCTTTTTATTCCCGTATATACGGGAGTAGGCGAGGCCATTTAGCCCTATCTAACTTTTGGAGACTGAGTGGGCAGTTCAATCTCCACTGGTACCCAATCAGAGACATATGGCCCAAGGCTATCACTAATTAAGCGGTACGCAGTGAAGAGAGACGGCTCAAATGTGCCGCCATCTCGTGGTCTCTAACCCTAACACAATATATTTAATGTCTGAAATAATGTGGGTTCTACGGTCGATTTTCTTGAGTTTACAGGACGAAAAACCCGAGTTTCCGGGAGGAAAAACCTGCTTGCCCGTGCCAGAGATCGACAAACTCGGGAACCGGTCGAAAAAAGGCTTAGAAAAATTTCCTCTAGTCGCCGACTAGACTCGAAACCAAGACTTCCTTCGTGCGGCCTAGCGCGGTGATGTGCAAACGCCACATCCACCGAGCTACACAGGCATCCTTATTATTATTATTATTATTATTGTTCCGGGAAACTCCAAGGAGTCGACAGACTCATCGAGGGAGGCCCTAACATCATGTCAAGAACAACTATTCAACATTCACACAGTATCTATCATACCTTGCCTTGAACTCATTCACGGTCGTAGCCCCCACAACAGACTCTGGAAGCTTATTCCACTCATTTACCACTCTCCAAGTAAAGAACCTAGCTCTAACACCCTTGTCAACCACGCTCTTGCCCAGCTTCCATGCATGGCCCCTAGTCCTCCCACCACCAGTCATATTTTCAAAAATATCTTCTAGATCAATCTTATAAAAACCCTTCAGTAATTTGAATGTCTCAATCATATCACCCCTCCTTCGCCTATCGTCCAATTTCTGCAACCCACAAATCTTCAACCTATTCTCATAAGGTTCATTCCACAGACCTGCTATCATCTTGGTCACTCGTCTCTGGACCCTCTCCACTTCCTCCCCATCACGAAGAAACCCTGGTGCCCATAGCAGGGCACAGAAGTCCAGATGGGGTCTTATCAAGGCTCGAGACAGAGGAACAACAACTTGTTCGTCTCTGCATGTTAAAGTATTTTTCAGAAGCCAAGTGATTTGGTGAGCTGTTTTAGTTACTTTTGCAATGTGCCCCCTAAACTTCAACTCCCTATCCACCAACACTCCCAAATCCCTGGCCTCATCAATCTCCTGGAGTATGGTTCCACCAATGCGATATACTGCTGCTATTCTTTTCACCCCAAAGTGCATAACCTTACACTTTGCCACATTAAATTGACATCCATTTTTCCTAGCCCAGTCCTCCAAACTATCCAAATCATCCTGTAAAATTTTGACATCCTGTGCACTCACAATTGCTCTACCCAACTTTGCATCATCAGCAAACAAGTGAACACTTCCTCTCAGATCCTTTCCAATATCATTGATGAACAAATTGAAAAGCAGTGGTCCAAGAACAGAGCCCTGTGGCACTCCACTAGTCACAAGATGTCTTTTAGACTCCACTCCTGAATAAACCACTCTTTGATATCTCTCCATCAACCACCCTCCTATCCATCTCACCAACCCTATATCTATACCCATCTGCTCTAGTTTACTGATTAGGGTTCCATGTGGTATCCTATCAAAGGCCTTGGCAAGGTCCAGTAGTATCACTGTAAACCCATTACCCGTATCCAGTTCAGCCGTCACTGTGTTATAAAACGTGAGCAAGTTACTGAGGCATGATCTACCCTTCACAAAACCATGTTGTCCCCCATACAATATCCCATTTTCATCTATCCCATCCTGTATTCTTTTCTTGACTAATTTCTCTAAGACCTTGACAATGATTCCTGATATGCTAATCGGTCGGTAATTTACAACAGCAGTCTTGGAACCACCTTTATGCAGTGGAACTATTTTCCCCTCTTTTCACCCGCTCGGAACTAACCCAGACCCGAGACTCAAATTAAACAAAATGGTCAAGGGTACTGACAATTCTTTAGCTGCTTCTCGTACAACAAGAGCTGGTATACCATCCAATCCCACAGATGTAATGACATTGAGGTTATGCAATAGACTACTCACCTCTACTTCATTAACCACAATTCCCGTATAATCTACTGGTTTATTCGTTTCTGCAATGTCACCACCTGGATGATATACTTTTGCAAAGTGCTCACTCAGTAACTCAACTATCTCAACTGATTCAGTTACCTCCCTACCATCGGCATTCTTTAAAATCACTCTGCCATGTACATTTTTCCTTTTACTTGCTACATATCTAAAAAACTGTTTAGGATTCTCTTTAGCCTGCATGGCCAATGTTCTTTCGTAATCCTTTTTTGCTTTTCTTACCACACTCGTCACCCTTCTGGCCTGCGCTTTATACCGTTCATGTGCCTGCCGGTCACCCTTCTCCTTAAATTCCCTCCATAGTTGTTTCTTTTTTTGCAGCTCAAGCTTAATGGTGTTATTCATCCATTTAACCCCTACTTGATTTATTATTCAGACTCTAGGTATACAGTCAGCCATTGCTTCATGCAAGCACTTCTTAACTACCTCCCATGCACTATCAACTTCTAGTCCTTGCAGTTGTACATGCCATGGCACTGAACCAATCAAACTCCTAAGCTTGTCATACTTTCCAGCCCGATAATTCCACATGTACCCTGTCTTAATTGAAAATTCTACACCTTTAGCCACCTCCCAAGTTAAGACCCTATGATCACTCTCACCGATTGGTGGCAATGTGGTCATATTTGTTACAGCCAAATCCTCAGATGTAATTACTAGGTCAAGCACTCTCTGACCCCTAGTATTTTCCATTACATGCTGTCTCAGATAGTTATCCCTTAATAACCGCATAAAATTCAGTTCCTTCCTCCCGTGTGTCCTCTCCTCACTCCAATCAATGCGACCATAGTTGAAATCTCCCATAATAATCACCCTCCTTCCACCCATTTCTTCTATTTGCTTGTGCATAATGTCACCACCATCTTTTCCATCACCTGGTCTATAGCAGCACCCAATTGTATATTTAGTTCTGCTAGCCACAATCTCACACCAAATGGCCTCAAATGTGCTCTTTTCTCTATCCTGCAATTCAACTTCTATTCTCCTTGGCTGGAGCTCATCAGCTATCATCAACAATACTCCTCCCCCCATTTTATTCTCTCTGTCATTCCTGAACACACTATACCCATCACATTCAATCCCACTAGTTATATCATCTACAGTCAGCCATGTTTCACTAATACCTATAACCTGTGGTCTGGATGTGCCAACCATGGCCAAAAACTCTTCCTTCTTGTTCCTAATACTCCTAGTATTAGTGTACATGAATTTAAGACCCCCATTAGCCTCAACTCTACCTTGATGCCTTATATTAACTATCCCACTCAGATTTGTTGTCCTTATTTGCTCTGGCATATTATATTCATTCTTACATTCAACTGCCTCCATAAGGACTGTATATCTACTCCCCCCCCCCCTAACAAATCTAGTTTCCCTGAATTTGCACATCCACTACATTCAGCAACACTTTCTCAAGTCTTCTTACACCGTAACCATTCAAATGCAAGCCATCCATCTTATATAGATCCTTTCGCCCATCAAACTCACTCCACACATCCACAAATTCCACACCACTCATCATACATAACCCACGCATAAAGTCATTCGCAATTATGGCCCTCCTTTTAAACATTTCACTGTCATACCGTGGCAAAAGACTAATCATTCTAACTCTCTCACTCTTTTCTTTTGCTACCTCAAACAATTCATTCAGGTCTTCTATCATTTCCATTTTATCTCCTTTCAAATCATTCGTACCTGCCACAACAATCATTTCTTTCACCCTTTCCTTTTGCTCTCTAATAGACTCAGTTATGTCCTTTATGGTCGCACCAGGTTGGTACGATTTTGTCAAATCCTCTACTAACACACCTCGTACTAACGAGTCTCCATACAGCACTATCGTTCATTTTGTTCATGTTCACATTCATACGTCTATTTTTCCTGTCATACCTTTTATTATTGGTTGGTTCATTCAGTCTACTTTTGTTCATGCACTCTAGCTGCTGTTTTGCTCTTTCTATCGCACTATTCAACAACGCAATCTCACTCAATGCATCTATCTCATCTTTTTTATTCTCTGAGAAACCATTTATACTATCATTCACACTCTCACAATTTTCATGTACAACCTTGCCGTTTCTTGTCATATCCCTATTTCCTTCATTCTGAAGGTTGACAAAAATATCACGCTCACGATCCGAAATACACTTCAATTCCTCATTCTCCCTACATTTTCTACACACATTCAATCCTTTATTATCATCTAACCACACTCCGACCGCACTCCGCAAAGCGTACATTTCACAGCTAATACACTGACTCATTTCTTTTATGCTACTGTTCTTTGATAACGATGGCGAACCATCATTACTGGCCGGCATTTTCCTTCGCACAGGTGCCATATTTATTTGCAACGTGTTTTGTCAAATTATACGTTATAACACACCGAAAACAGGCGCACTAAAATACGCAAGGCAAACAAAACATAACTACACAATATTAAGTAATTTGTATCGATAACTGAAAATGATACTTATCTTATCTGGAGCTTGCACGAACACTACACATTGCGAATTCATCTAGCGGCGACTTCCCGACATAGATTATGTTATAAAACACTTTAGTAACACTAACCACGCTAATAAAGCTCCAATAATATACCAAAATTACACACTTAAGTCCATTAAACTGAATCCAAAACATCAATAAATCAACAAAAAACACATCTCTCAGGAGCTCTCCGATAGCACACGTCCGTTCACCAGCTAGCCTCGACGCACAAACTTTGTGTGCTTACACTTGGATAAAGGATTAAACTAAGAATATAATTTTTTGGTATCTTTAATTTATTTTATTTTATAATTGATTACTATTCTTGAGGCATTGCTGAAGTTTTATACCATTTTTTGTTATTACCAATGAAGTAGAACTATAAATTTATTTTTTTTATATGCATATGTATAGGTTGGCTCCATGAAAGAAAAGTATGACCATCGACTGTTGCTGAAACACCTGCCATCAGATTTTCGGCAGTTTCTAGATCATATTACTACATTAGAATATTATGACAGACCTGATTATGACATGCTTGGAGGACTGTTTGAGAAATGCATGAAACGCCGTGGTGTAAAGGATAGTGATCCATTTGACTGGGAAAAGAACTACACTGACAATTCTGTTATCACAACAACTACTACCTCTCCAGCTGTTATATCTAAGCCTGCCTTACCAGGGTAAATATCAGAAATTTTAAAAGTATAGTGAATACTGTGTTGAAGATATATTATAAAATTCCAATTCAAAGATGTATTGGAATTTTTCTTTCCATCATAAACAAACTGGAAAGCATATAAATAAGAAATTGATATTGCTATAATTGTATAAATGATCTCCATAGAGACCATTGCTTGTGAAAATTATAATTTTCATAGTGACAGTGCATAGGAAATACCATTAAAAAATTTAACTTTTCCTGTATATTTTCTGCTTTATCCCATAATTATCATTCTAACAACATATTCAAGTCCATACATGGTGCAAAAGTACTATAGGTTTACAGAAAAACCTTTCACGGGTGGGAGCTACATAAAAATATATATAAAGCATATCTCAGATGCTCATTATTATTTATCTTCCTATTATTTTTCTTTAGTTGCTTTTACATCTAATGTAACAAATGATGTGGAGCATCAGAAAGCATTCGTTTACATCATAGCGCATAGAGATGAGGGTTTAATGTGTTAAAGTTAAAAATAAATGAACATTATTTTATTTTTTTATGGTAAAGTTCAGCTGTTTTAGTTAATTGTCATAAAAAAAAATGATCATCGGTCTGCTTAGTGGATTTTCATACTTTAATAAATATAGGAAGAAAAAGAAAATTAAAAATATGTTTATAAAAACTTAACATATTAATGGGGTATTTCTGGGTTGCTTGTTCAGATAGCATATTCACTGAAAATTTAATGGCTTATCAGCAGATGTAATATGAGCTTTTCTCTCTCATTCTTAGGCCTGTATTTCATTATTTAGTGAAATAAAGGCTTTAAGTATATCTAGTGATACCTGATAAAAATGAATGAAACTAAAGTGGTACAGAAATGATAGAGAATTAAAAGTGATTCTATATATTCAAATAATGATACAATAGATTCCTTTAATGTAAATTATGCAATGTTATTCATGTTCTATCATCTTCCTCATTAGGTTGGAAGAGTAGACCAGTAAATCTCTGAAACTGGTATTTATTGAAGAAATCATCTGGCATGCAATCTTTTCTTGAACCCATGTTTATTGGGAAATTAATGCAACCAATATAAAAAGTCACTTAAAAAATGCATGTGTAATTGCTAACTGTGACTTGTACAATAGTCATGGATGCTGCTACCAAAATACCTTCTTGGTGTTTTTGTAGTGATACTGTACTGACCTATCAGTAACTATCAGCGTATACTTTGCTCCTTCAACCGAAAAACATATAAATCTGTATATGTAATTAATACAATCATTCATGCAATTGATGACATCTTCATGAATGTCCACTCTGCCATTGCTGTTTATTATTCTTTCTGCTTGACAATGTACAGTTCTCACATCTGCAGCACCTGCATCAAAAAACCATGCAATCAGTAATGAATTTCAGTAGTGCACTCATTTTCATGTCTCAAAAATTTGATTACCCATACTGTTTTACGAGGTGCTTAAGAGTCAAAGCTGTATAACTGAGAGGAGACCTCCACATAGCCTTTAAAGGAATGCGGAGAACCGACCAGGGCTTCTGACCTAATGTCCAATCCTCACCTTCTCGTAGTGCACCCTGTTGGTTGGGTATCTACTTGGATACTGAACAAACGAGGATGGGCTGGCATTTTGGGATTTAGCCAACCAAATTGTATTCTTATTGGTTAAACCAAAATAAAAAATGATGGTACAACATGACAAAATTCCATGCCAGCTGGGGCGTCGCCCGGTTAAACAAGGCCCTCTTTGTTTTCATCACGGAACCAGGGCGAACAGCGAAATGTCAGCTACTGGAACAAATCTGAAAACACACCCCAATTCAACATCATCAGAGTTGAAGATCAGTACTATCACCATAAGAAGCCTGAATGGCAAAGAAATGGAGCTAGCTGAGGAATTAGATAAGTACCAGATCGACATAATAGGGTTGACTGAAACAAAAAAGACAAAAACTGGTGAGATCTTTCTGAGCAATAAATACAAAATATTATATTCAGACAATGACAATCAATTAAAAGAAGGAGTAGCCATAGTATTCAACACAAAATACGAGGCTAATCTTCTTGAATGGCAGTCAGTCTCAAGTAGAGTAATGTGGGCAAATATGAGAATTGGGAACTGGACAATGAGACTTATTTGTGCCTATGGTCCCACAGAAGGTTCTACTAAGGTAGAAGTGGAGGAATTTTTTGAGGCTTTAGAAAATGCAACTGACACAATGAAAAAGGAAAAGTTGGTCCTTGTTGGGGATCTAAATAGCAGAGTAGGAAATTGATTGTGAGACATACAAAAATATTTTGGGAAAATTTGGAGAAAAGAGCAAAGCTAATAATAATGGCAACTATTTGTTGGATTTGCTCAGGACATGCACTGGGTATTACTAACACCATGTTCCAACATAAAAATGTGCACAAATTCACATGGAGAGAAGAGTCAAGAATAAGAAAAGTCTCATTGACTATGTTATTGTTGATAGTGATGTTTTCTCCCTGTGCAGGACACCAGAGTGTACAGAGGATTTGAAATAGGAAGTGATCACTATTCAGTCCTGAGCAGGATAAAATTGAATTTCATATTGAAAAGAATAACATGTAAGAAAGTTTTAAAGCGAATGAAAGTTGAGCATCTCTCAGATGCGAACTGTAGACTAAAATAAACAAAGATTATTGAATAAAAAATGAAAGAGTTTGAAAACAGGAATCAAACCTTGGAGATACAGTGGCAAACTCTGAAGAAAACATTGATTGATTCTGCCAGAGAGGCATGTGGTGAGGTTGTCTGTAAGGATAAAAAAATCAGAACTCCCTGGTGAACACAGGAAGTTAAAGAGGCAGTGAAGGAAAAGAAGAAAGCTTACCAAAAGTTCTTGTCAAATAAGTCAGCTTGTACTCTTAGAGGATATAGACACAAATGCAAGAATGCTAAACACTGTGTAAAACTAGCTAAACAAAAGTCATGGGAGGACTTTGGCAAGAATATAGAAAACAAATATCAAGAAGGTGACAAAATATTCTGGAGGTTGTTGAAGAAGCTTAGGAATGGAGGAAAGAGTGCTGTAAAAGGAGTTAGAGATGATAAAGGTGACATGAAAACGGGAGAAAAAGATATCCTTGAAGTATGGAGTAATTACTTTGAAAAACTGCTAAATGCAACAAGCAGTGATGACAGCACAGTGGTAAAAAACACTGACCAGCATGCAGTCAGGAAAATATATCCATACTTGAAGTAGAAAAAGCCATCAAAGGCTTGAAATGTGGAAAGGCAGCAGGAGTAGATGATATTTGACCAGAAATGCTGAAGTACGTGGTATAAGAGGCTTACAGTGGCTGCACTGCATAGTTCAGAAAGCCTGGACAGAAGGACGAATTCCCGATGATTGGAGTAGAGCTCTCATAGTACCCATATATAAAAAGGGAAATAAAACTGAATGTGAGAATTACAGAGGTATTTCCCTACTGAGTGTTCCTGCAAGTATACTTGAGAAACGGTTGAGAAGAATTGTGGAAGAAAAGCTTGGTGAAGAACAAGATGGATTCAGGCCAAATAGAGGCTGTCAGGATCAGATCTTCACTTTACGACAAATAGTTGAGAAAGCATGGGAATATAACAGAGATCTGTATTTAAGTTTTGTCAATTTGCCAAGAGAGAAGCTATTCGATACACTACAGTTATATGGTGTCAATGGGGCATTATATCAAGCAATACTTAGTCTTTTGAGTTGTAAATCAGCAGTTAGAATTGAAGGAAGTACAGGAAGATGGTTTAATGTTATATCTGGTGTGAGACAAGGATGTACATTATCTCCTCTGTTATTCATTATCTGTATGGATTATATTATGAAATAAAGTGGTATTAAACATGATATCAAAATTGGAGATGTTAATGTCAGCTCTTTGCTTTATGCAGACGATGTTACACTTCTAAATAAATCCGCTACAAGTCTGCAAGATTCTCTGACTAACTTGAATAGCTGTTGCAATAGATATGGTATGAAGGTCAGCAATAAAAAGACAAAGACAATGAAAATATGCAGAATCACTGAAAATGTCAACTGTGTTGTGAATGGAGAACCTGTGGAACAAGTAAAACATTTCAGCTACTTAGGCGCGATTTTTAGTGAAGATGGTAAATTAAATATAGAAATAGACAACAGAATCAGCAAAGCTGGTATGGTGGGAAGTCAATTGAATAAATTCATATGGAATAAGAGAGAAATTAGTCGGAACACTAAATTAGCTGTATACAAGACAGTGTTCAAACCAGTTTTAACTTATCGATCTGAGAGCTGGGTCAGAAATAAAACACTTCACCAAAGACTAGAGACCGC
The DNA here is from genome assembly GCF_054136105.1 of Typopeltis vanoorti. Classification (NCBI taxonomy): domain Eukaryota; kingdom Metazoa; phylum Arthropoda; class Arachnida; order Uropygi; family Thelyphonidae; genus Typopeltis; species Typopeltis vanoorti. Next base: position 15,928,893 of record NC_143559.1, on the reverse strand, counting down.
AGATATGATTATAGGCCTTAACAGATGGCATCAATGGCAATATCATATTAAAAACGAGGATATTAGGAAAGAACTTGACATTGTCAGCATCCAGGAATGCGTTAGCAGAGCTAATCTCAGGTGGTATGGTCACTTGAGCAGAATGGGTGAGGGAAGATTAGCAAAACAAGTTGTTCTCTGCCTGGTTGGCAGGAAAACGACCCAGAGGAAGACCAAGATATAGGTGGATTGATACGGTACAAAGTTCCTTAGACGATAGAAATATAAGATCTGATAATGTTTGAGTCTTGACAAGTAACACACTGATTTGGAGGAAAATTGTGGATAGGAAGTTTGTAATGATGTAAATTTTTTTTCATGTAGTACTATCATATCCTGTACACACCTTGAGGTGTACAGGATATTGATGATGATACTGTTTTACATGCTTTGACAAATTGTAAAACACTTGTCCATTTTGTACAAGAGGGTATGAAATAAAAGTTTGATCTTACAGTACTTTATACAAAACTGTAGCAGAGATGGATGCTGGAACAAACAAGACAGGAATGTGAAAGCGACTCATTCTGTAAATGTGTGCATACAAGAATTGCTTTCTGAACTTCTCATGTATATCTTATATCAACAAGTATATGCTTTATCTTGTATAGAAGAATGGAGTTTTATGTTCAGTGTAACTTAAGACTTAGAAATAAATTCAAGAAGAATGTTTAGACATCCTCAAAAATCAAAATAGAAAGCATTAAATGTGTATGTCACATGTATGAATATATTAAAACCAACATGGTTTTCAATTAATACGAGTTTTGGATATTCCAGTCTGTCATATGTGTCAGAATCTTCCTTTCTTTTCTATTCTACATCAGAAATCTAGGTATCTTTAAATGTCTACTGTCTTTTAAAAAAGACAGTAGATAAAGTGGCCTTTTTTTTTTTTTAACCTCTTCACATTCAAATATTTTTAGTTCAAAACTCTGCAGACCTACTTAACACATTAATCATGTTATTCAGCAGTAATATTTGTTACAAGCAAAACAAACAAAAAGAACAGTAAATAAAAACTTCAGTTTTACATACTACCTATAATCCATTGGCAGGTTATTGTTTGTCAGTTTAATGTCACCCAAGTTTCGTTTATACTGTCACAGGAAAATAAATTAATAAATTGTCAATAATTTCAAAATCTGTTAATTAATAGTTTAACTGTCCTGTTAAGCCTCAGAAAAGCCATCCAAATTAATTCTGAAATGAATAAAGAATTTCTCTTATGATTCATACCAGACAGGCTCTTGTAATTACCCTATGTGGAGGCTTAAATTGGTGGATGGTTTGAGGACTGGAACTCTGTTTCCCAGTAATTCTGTGTAGATTTAAATGTCTACATTCACAACTTCCAAAGGCAATCCATTTTTCTCATGCACCACTCTGAGAAAAAAATCTTTCATTCTCTTCTTCAATGCATTCATTCTTAACGACCATGGAATCCCTCTAATCCTCTTCCCATCCTGTATGACTTTCAGAAATTTGAAAATTGCAATAATTTCACCTCTCTTGTTGGTGTCTGCATTCGACAAATTCTTGATCTGTCTACATAATCTGTATTCCACAATCCTGATATAATCTTGAACATTCTTTTTTATACATTCTCACTCTCTCTGCTCTATCAGCATCACTGTAAAATAAGGAAACCAGACATGTTTGCAGTAGTCCAGATGTGAGGTCATATCAGTTAATAAATTGTCAATAATTTCAAAATCTGTTAATTAATAGTTTAACTGTCCTGTTAAGCCTCAGAAAACCCATCCAAAGTAATTCTGAAATCAATAAAGAATTTCTCTTATGCCTTGTAAAGCGTCATTGACTCCTTTATCTTTAGATGTTAGGTTTGTTTCAGCATTGCAATTATCCCCTGAGTTGTATTTGCAATCTTTGCTATATGGTTCTTGACCTTCAACTTCTTATTTATTAAAACTCCAAGATCCCAGGTCTAATCAGCTTCTTCTAGCCTAATCCAAAGTGCAACCAGAGTGCATGACTTCATGTTTACTAACATTGAACTGATAGCCATTTTCACATGCCCACAATTTCAACCTACTCAAATCATTCTTCATTCAATGACCCTGCCTATCTTTGAATCATCAGCAACGAGCTATATGTCGCAGGTCAAATCCTTTCCAATATCATTAACATAACAATTGAATAAAAATGGACCAAGGACTGATCTCTTGGCATACCACTGATCACCTTAAATCTTGCAGACTCATGTCCTCTACATTACTTTTTGTAATCTGCCAATCAATCATCCTCTTATCCAAACTAGTAGTTCATGATCCAATCCCATATTCTCCAATTTATGTAACAATCTTCCAAGTTATATCATTTCAGAAGCCTTAGCAAAGTCCAAAATTATCATGGTGGATCCATTCCCCCTTGTCTGAATCAGTGGCAACATTATTATAAAATGTGAGCGAGTTGCTCAGACATGAGTAATTGTCATTCGTTACTGAAGTCTGAACAAGTTCACCTTGCAATTTCTTATTAAATAAGAGAAACCCTCTTATTACGAGATGAATCTGTTTCCCTACCACTCAGCACACTGAGTTTACAACCCATCCTTAATGGACATAATATACTGTCCTAGTCGCCTTGATTGTAATTCATTTACAAACCTCTTATTAATCATCTAATGCATTGGTGATGATTTTTCAAAAAAATGCTCTGTGCTAAGAAACAACAATGAAATTGCAAAGTTTTTTTTCTAAAAAAAAAAAAAAGGTTTTATAAACAAAATATTTCAGATATTTGGTTTGAGACATGGATAATAGCTTATATCCATCTTTATTTTATTTCATGATTTTATTATAATGTTCTGCTCTTTTTCACTGTATAAATAGATTACTGTATATGTCGGCATATAAGACGAGGCCTAAATTTTAGGCTATTTTTAGGTTTTAAGCTTATGTCAGTTGTATAAGACCCCCCCACCCCCAATTTCTTCTTTCTTGTATTAATGCAACATTGGGTGTTGTTGTTATATCCGTTATTTTTTTTTGCATGGCATAGATTTAGTATTTATGCAAATTACCCTAATTAAAAGTGATATTAGCCCCAATTTTAATTATTAATTTTGCATTTTTTTAAATTTTAGGATTATTAAAATTGTTATCGTTTAAAATCATGGAACCAGCAACAAAACGAACAAAGTATGAAGCTCAATTTAAAATAAGGGTTATTGAAATGGCAAAGCAAACTAATAACTGTGAAGCTGCAAGAAAGTTTGACTTAACTGAGAAGATGGTAAGAGAATGGAGGAAGAAAGAAGATATTTTTAAAAAATTGCCAAAGAAAAAATGTGCAGTGAGAATGGGGATCACCCGATGGCCGCAACTGGAAAATCAAATTGCCGAATGGATATTCGAACAAAGGCAGAATGGTTATCTTGTTACAAGAAATATGATTAGAGCATATGCACTAAAATGTCAAGATTGAATCTGGATGAAAGTATAGAATTTCAAGCTACTTCAGGATGGTGTAATCATTTTATGAACATACAAAATCTGGTAATATGACAGAAAATGAAAATTGCTCAAAAACTACCAGCAGATCTTGACCACAAACTTAGCAGTTTCCATAAATTTATTATTCAGTTGAGATAATAACATACATTTCTATTGTCAAATATTGGAAATATGGATGAAACTCCTATGAGCTTTGATATCATAAGCAATAAAACAGTGGAGTCTAAAGGTAATAAGAGTGTGCTAGTTCGAAGTACAGGTCAAAAAACAAGGTTTACGGTTGTGTTGTCATGTTTGGCTGATGGAACCAAGTTAAAACCAATGATCATCTTGAAACGTAAAACTAAACCTAAGATAAAATTTCCTTCCGGTGTTTTTGTTTTTGTACGTTTTCATGAAAAATAATGGATGGACAAAAATGGTGTGAAATTATGGATAAATAATATAATAAATTTAGTTTAATCCTTTATCCAAGTGTGAGCAAACAAAGTTTGCACCTAAAAGTATCTTCAGGACTGGGGTAAGGTGGTGAGACTCCTTGCAAAGGTGGAGGAAGCTACTATCACTCCTATCTCAGTATCTCCCATAATGCAAAATACATCTCCTTGTGGATATGTATAATGTTATGCAATAAGGGAAGGGCTACTACCCAGACTAGTTTTGACCTTTATTGAGGTCTCTTCAGTGGGAGCCAGGCCCAAGTGGAGATACCAGCCAGAAGCATTAGCAAGGTCATCTCTACCTGTAGGAGTTGCCAAATGGTGTGCCACCTTTTTAATAAATTATTTCTCTAAATCCAGAGTAATTTATTAAAAAGGTGGCACACCATTTAGCAACTCCTACAGGTAGAGATGACCTTGCTAATGCTTCTGGCTGGTATCTCCACTTGGGCCTGGCTCCCACTGAAGAGACCTCAATAAAGGTCGAAACTAGTCTGGGTAGTGGCCCTTCCCTTAATGCATAACATTATACATATCCGCAAGGAGATGTGTTTTGCATTATGGGAGATACTGAGATAGGAGTGATAGTAGCTTGCTCCACCTTTGCAAGGAGTCGCCCTGGTGTTGCACCACATTACCCCAGTCCTCAAGATACTTTCAGGCGCAAACTTTGTTTGCTCGCACTTGGATAAAGGATTAAACTAAATTTATTATATTCTAACCAAGTGAAAAAAAATATAAACTTTCAACATGGATAAATAATGTGTGGAACACGCGACCAGGGACAGTATAATGAAGAAACGCAGTTTATTAGTATGGGATATGTTTCGTAGTCATTTGACTGAGAATACTAAAAGTCTTCTAGAAAAAAATAACACAAAAATTGCTGTTATTATTATTATTATTACCCCAAGACCTCATGGAGTCAGACTCATCTGGGAGGTCCTTTTATCACACACATACACATCTCATCATACCGTGTTTTAAACACACTCAAACTCCTTGCAGATACCACACTCTCAGGCAAAGCATTCCAATCATTCACAACTCTGCACAAAAAAAAACCTGCCTCTCACTCCCCTACACGCACCCTCTTTATGCAGTTTCCAGGGATGACCTCTGGTTCTCCCCTGATCTCCCACTATTCTCTGTAGGACTTCTCCACCATTGATCCTATAACAACCCCTTACTAACTTGTAGTTCTCTATCATATCTACCCTCTTCCTCCTGTCCACCAGACTCTGCAAATTACTAGGTGGTTTAACTTCTATATTGCAACCACTATACATCTGCTGGAACAAACCATTTAAAGATCATATACGAGAAAAGTGGAATAATTGGATGTTGACTGATAAAAATTCATTTACAAACGATGGATCTATGCATGCTGCATCACTTGATATGTTGTGCAATTTTGTGATCAAAGCATGGAATAAAGTAAAAGAGACTGTAATAAAATCATTTAAAATGTGTGGTACTCTTATCTTATGGATGGTATGGAAGATGATCTGTTGTGGGACACTGAAGATGACGATGAAAACGAAATCAATTCACCAGATTCGAACTGGGATCCATATGACGATCATTTAAACAATGAATCTGAACTATTTTCAACAGATGATGAAGAAAATTAACATGAAAATTGAGGTTAATAATTATTATTTGTTTTTTAAGACTTACATCTATTGTAATATTTTAAATATTTTTATGTAACAAAAAAATTAATCTGATTTGTTTATAAACGCCACCTATTTTTTTATATAACAATGTATTGCAACTACCTAAATGTTTATCCAAGAAATTAAGCTTCCCTTTTTATACTCGCCGTATAAGACGACCCATGATTTCAGGGGGTTTTCTGTAGTATTTGAGTTGTCTTATACACTGACATATATGGTATTTATTATATTTGTATATTTTATTCTTTATTTTGTCCTCTTATAATTTATTTATATTAATATAGAATGTGTATATCCAGTCTTTTAATATGTTCTGCTTTTACCATTAATATATTACTTTTGATACATAAAATAAAAACTAAACAGATATTACGTTTAATGGATTTATGACTATTTCTGTACATTTATAATTATTATAGTATAGTTATCTGTAAGTTACTCTATATTCATGCTGTAATTAGGGAAGAAATAATCATCAATATGAGATATACTCTTAAGTATTTTTTTTTCCCTCTATAATTTCTCTGTAGTACTGTACCACCAGGCACTCATGGTACTGATAATATGCTAGATGACAATATTATGGCTAGCTATGAAGATCATGGTGAAAATCTGAAACCTGATGCAATTTGTGAACCAGGAAGAAGTAAGGATCCTTATTTAAAAGAAGACCATTATTTGCTAAACAAGACAGCAACTCATGTTCAGACAATTTGTACATCAGAAACCAATGGTAAAGTACTTCCAGATAATATGAAACATGTAGCTCCACTTCGACATCCCATATTTGAAAATAACAACAACAACAATAATAATAATAATAGCTTAATACGAGAAGAACAAGATATAGAAATGGAAGATCAGAAAGTTGAGGTAATAAGGATTAATGCTTTGAATATTTTCTTGCTGAAGAATTATAGCAATTATCTTTATTGATTATTAATTTTTTGTTGTTGTTGTTTTGTTGCTTTCGTTGACTGCATGAAAAGTGCTTCTGCTCTCCAACCAACAGATTGGAGAGCAGAGGCACTTCCACTATAGCACAGATGTGTGTGACTGTCTATAGGTGGTAGATAAATTTCATCACATAGTGTGAGATTTATATATCTATAAGTGATTTTGGCAAATTTAATGAAGCCGGTTTGCTGCTCTGTTGCATTTGCCTTCTAACTATAGTTGTGCATGGTGGGAGAGTAGGCAGACTCCTGTTGCACGAGAAGAACAAAGTGAGATAGAAAAGGGAAGAAATAATCATCAATGTGAGATATCTCTTAAGTATTTTACCCCTACATCTCAAATACACTAATAGCACTGGGGGGGAAAGAGTAAGAATAAAAGAAAGGGTAGGGACCAGTCTACAGATAACATAACAGATGTATATTATGTGAATTTAGACATGGTTCAGCATCAGATACCTTGGGTTTGCCACCCCTATGCTCACTAAAGTGAGCCCTTGAGGGGAGAGAGGGAGAGGTACAGAAATAGATCCATTTCAGGCAAATTATGGAGTCTACAACTGTGTTAGAAATAATTATTTTAATTTCCCAACATTTCGACCTTCATATTAAGGTTATCATCTGAAGTTATACACATATCTATACAGAGACCAGCTATATCACATTTCACACAGTATGCTAAGAGACAATGATTTGATCAACAGTTATTCTACTGGCCTGACCTCTGGTGAAAAAAAAATGAAATAAATAAAAATAAAACAGAATGAGCGAGGAAAGATTAGCAAAACAAGTGTTCTCTTCCAGGTTGGCAGGAAAAAGACCCAGAGGAAGACCAAGATGTAGGTGGATTGATACTGTTAAAAGTGCCTTAGAAGATAGAAATAGATCTGATAATATTGGAGTCTTGATAGGCAACAGATTGATTTGGAGGAAAATTGATAGGAAGTTAGTAAGGTTGTAAATTTTTCATGTAGTACTGTCATATCCTGTACATCCCATGAGGGTACATGGCAGGAATTTGATGATGAATAAAAATAAAATAGAATTAGCTTTGATGTAGTCATATTTTATTTATGACAACATCAGAACAATTTCATATAGACACTTTTGTTACAACAAAAGTGATGTCTTAATTTAACATGAGTTGTTATATTAGAGTTAAGATCCTGGATTATGTATAGTCCTATTTATAATTAACTCTTAGGCAGAAAAGTTATGTGCAGAAACAGGATGCACAATTCCTGCCTGAAAAAAAGGAACATAAACGACACATTAAATTTAATAACTATGGTAAAGCCAGCCTTTCTGATCATGCCCTGAATACTCTACATAGGTTTGACTAGAAAGGCACCTGCTGTTTACATCACACCAAAACTTGGTGTGAACATAAATATAAGGAGGCTTGTAAAATTTTTATCAACCACCCTAACTCGACAATAATTATGGTCCGAAAATACCAAGAATATGGAAGGCACATATGCTACCCAATAACCTTTCTGCCTAAGAGTTAATTATAAATAGGACTATAGTAAATTAGGACATCACTTTTGGTGTAATAAAACTATCTATACAAAATTGTTCTCTGATGTTGTCATAAATAGAATATAGCTTTGATCGTTTTATTTTATTTTTATTTATTTATTTTTTCACCAGAGGTCAGGGTAGTAGAATAACTGTTGATCAAATCATTGTCTCTTTGGCATACTGTGTGAAATATAATATAACTAGTCTCTGTATATGTGTGTGTATACTCCAGATGATGATTTTAATATGAAGGTCAAAACGTTTGGAAATTAAAATAATTATTTCTAACACAGTTGTAGACTCCATAATTTGCCTGAAATGAATGCTGATCACCATGTAACACTACAGAAAGGAGAAATAGATTCGGGTGGCAAAGATTTCACAAGGGATTCATCTGATGAATGAAAAAGAAGTGTGAGATTACTACTCCTCTCATGGAGACTTGGAAGTTTGTTTCTATAGCAGGTAGCAGATAGGTTATGTAACTCTGAGTCTGCCGATTATACTAATATACAACTTTACATGGGATTAACGAAAGAAAAAAAAAATTCTAGCAGGAATATTTAATTTTTTTTTATTAAATTATGATTTGTTTTCCTTTTGTGATAAAGTTAATCAATTTGTTATAAAATACTATCACTTTTTAGATTTTTATAATGGGTGAGAAAACACTGATAGCAAGATGAAAGCAATAAAATTTAGCTTAGACATGATGGATACTATTATCTCTACAATTGCCTGGAACATAATTGTTTCATGAAAAATATCCATTAAAAGGCCTATTATTAATGATAAGCTTTTAGACAGAGGTCATTTGTTTGTGGGGAGGAGGCATTAATAGGGCTGTTGAAAGTTGCTGAGGAAAAAACTAATAAAACAGTCAACCATAATAAAATGACAGCATCCACAGGATGTTATTGAGGCTAGTGTAAACTGCACTAAATGTCATTAAATTAGAAATGACATGAAATTTATAATTGATAGGTTTATTAAGTTAATAAAATTAAGTTATAAAGTTAATAAAACAGTAGGTTATGGAATAGTTCTTATATCTGTCAGTGTTCAGATTTTGAAATCCTTGGTTCCAGAAATTTTCCATAAATGTGTTATTCGTTATCATTAAATGATCGAATGCATTTCAAGATTACCAATTGAAATTTAAGGTGAAGTGTACCCATATTTAGAAATGCAACATTCTCTTGCTTAACTTAATGTTAAGATACTCTTAACTATGTGGGAAGAGAGAAAAAAAACCACTAGAATTTTATCTACGTTGTTGCACATAAAATAACTGAAAGAAATAGTGAAATAGTGAAATTGAGATTTTCTGATAGGTGAGAGATGTTTGGCAGTCATTTAAAAAAATTACTATCAATAATTTTTTTCTAGAACCACTTTTTTCCAGTCTATTTGTCAAGACTCCAGTATTATCCAGTCTTATATTTCAATCTTCTGAGGCATTTCACACAAAGTCCTTTTCTCACAGTCTTGGCATCCAATCTGTTAAAACTGATTTGAATAATATTGTCTTGTATCATTATCATCATCAATGCCCACGGTAGAGTAAGTATATTAACAAGTGGGGGATGAGGAGGTGGTGGTACCACTGTATAAGGTATTGGGCACATGGATTGTTGTGCTCAGATCTGGTGATATAATTTTCATGGATGTAGAAATACTGGAGAGAGACAAATAACATTTGCCATTTGTCTATCAGAATTCTGAAATGTTAGTTATTCGGTGTCCGATCGTCACCTTCTCGTGGTGCACCCTCGATACTGAACAAAGATGGGCTGGCAATTTGGTATTTAGCCAACCAAATTGTATTTTTATTGGCTTAAGACCACGGCAACTCATGAGTTGCCTTGGTCTTGCTAGACTTGCAACACTTGCAGGTGCAAACTTGACTTGTTTGTCTGTTTGCTTACTTGGGAAATGGAGTAAAACCAGGTTTAAAATAGCTTGGTATCTTTAACATTTATTATACCCAAGGTAAAATACTTTCTACATTTATATCTCCTCCTGAGATTTTTATTTAATAAGGTTAAAACACCTTATGGTAACTTGTTCTGTTGAGATACTTATAAGCTCTGTATTACTAAAATCTTGGTATTTCTAGCCTGGCTCCCACTAATGAGACCTCAGTAAAGGTCAAAACCGGTCTGGGTAGTGGCCCCTTGCCTTTAATACAAAGCATCATACATCTCCTCCAGGAGTTGTGCTTTGCATTAAGGGTAAATATTAAGATTAGTGATCAGAGCTTATTCTACTTTTACCATCAGTTGCCTTGGTCTTGCACTACGTGCAGGGTCAGCTAGACTTGCAGGTGCAAACTTGACTTGTCTGTTTGCTTACTTGGGAAATGGAGTAAAACCAGGTTTAAAATAGCTTGGTATCTTTAACATTCACAATGTAAAATGATGGTACAACACGGCAGAATTTCATGCCGGCTGGGACATTGCCTGGTTAAACAAGGTTAAATGCCTGCTGGATTTCTGTTCAGGACATGGATTCGTTATAACTAACACTAGGTTCCAACATAAAAATGTGCACAAAGGCCCCATTGTTTTCATCAGGAAACCGGGGTGAACAGCAAAAAGTCAGCTACTGGAACAAATCCCAGAACATGTCTGAACTCAATATTAACAGAGTTCAAGATTGTTAATGTCAACATAAAAAACATCAATGGAAAAGAAATGGAACTAGCAGAAGAATTGGACAAGTACCAGATTGACATAAAAAAAGCATGACTGAAACAAAAAAGACAAAAACAGGTGACAAACACAAAATGTTATATTCTGGCAATAATAATCAGGGAAAAGAGGGTGTAGCCGTAGTATTCAACACTAAATATGAAGATAATCTGTTGAATGACAGGCAATATCAAGTAGAGTGATGTGAACAAATATCAGAATGGGGAACTGGGCTGTGAAACTTATTTTTGCTTAAGGTTCTACAGAAGGTTTTACCAAGGAAGAAATGAAGGAAATTTTAGAGGCATTAGAGAAGATGGCTAGCTCAATGGAAAAGGAAAAGTTGGAGATATATACAACCCAATAGCACATGATTATCAGACAGAAATGTTTGGAGAAAATTTGGAAAAAAGTGCAAAGTTAATAAAGACAATAAATGCCTGCTGGATTTCTGTTCAGGACATGGATTAGTTATGACCAACACTATGTTCCAACTTAAAAATGTGCGCAAATTCACATGGAGAGAAATGTAAGAAATAAGAAAAGTCTCATTTTGACTATGTTTTAGTTGATACCAACGTTTTCCCACAGGTTCAGGACTCAAGAGTATGCAGAGAATTTTAAACAGGAAGTGATCACTATTTAGTTTTGAGCAGAAAAATATTTAATTTCATATTGAAAAGAAGGGTGTGTAAGACAGTTTTAAAACAAACCAAGGTTGAGCAGCTTTCAATGATAAACTGTAGACTGAAATACACAAACAACATTGAAGAAAAAATGAAAGAGTTTGAAAAACAAGAACCAAACTTTGGAGATTCACTGTCAAATCCTGAAGAAAACATTAATTTAGTAAGAGAGGCATATCATCAGGTTTTCTTTTAGGATAGAAAAATCGGAACTCCATGGTGGACTCAAGAAGTTTAGAGTCAGTGAACGAAAAGAAGAAAGCATATCGAAAGCACAAACCATAGCTTGTACTCTTAGAGAATATAGAGAAAAATGTAAAAAAGTGAAGCACTGTAAAACGAGTTAAACAAAAGTCATGGGAAGACTTTGGTAAGAACATAGAAAACAAATATCAGGAAGGTAGCAATATGTTCTGGAGTCTATTGAAAATGCTTAGAAATGGAGGAAAGAGTGCTATAAAAAGAATAAGAGGTGATGAAGGTGACATGAGGGGGGGGGTTCGCTATAGCTCCACTATAACAAACCATTCCTAGAATCCCTTATAAGTTTGCTGTAGTGAGACTCAATTGATATTATATTATATTCAAATATATGATGGATACGAAGCATATCAGGATGTGTATTTGGTCCATAATGGCCGGTAAGGTGGTTAATGCAACGGAAGAATGAGAAGTAATCTTTGGCAGCTATATAAAAGTTATGTAAATAATGAACTTATTGCTTCAAGGGTGGTAAATGAGTGAAATACATTGCTGAAATGGATAACAAATATGCCAATCTATTCTTGGCACAGTATGATGTGCTGTGATCTGCTGAAAATTTACCCTATGATGAGTCAGAGGGGCATGGAAGATAACACTAATTTCATAAATTCATGGCAGATGAAACAAGTGGTAAATAAAGTATCCTCTTTGTGCATAATTTAATAGAAAAAAATGCTTCATAAAAGCCATCTGAGAATCAAAACACATTTCGTGATTCTCGGAATAAATCATATATTTATAGTGATAATTTAGTATGATATAGGTAGTAATAATATTTCAATGCAAATGGTAGATTAAAATGTATGTGTGATCTCACACATGTCATGTCATGAAGGAGATTACTATATCCAAATATAGTAATCTCTCAATTATCCAGCTTTCAGATGGATGGATCTTCAATTAATCGACCCTGAAATGAGTTAGTGTTATCTGACAGGCAAATTCCTTTCTCACCAACATCAAGTAACTGAGAGATTACTGTACGAGGTGTGGCTATTAAATAACGAGATTGGTTACAAAAATGTGGTTTATTATTACAATTGTACAACTTATGAGGAGGATCTGAAAAGGTCTCGGCCCCGACCATAGATGGCAACACTATCAGCACAATTTTTTTTTTCTAAGTTGGTACATCTGTCATAAGCATCCATGTGAAATAGCAAGTCATTCTATCAAGCAGTTTATTTTACACAGCTGTCTGAAGCAAAAGTGTTGTCTGTATCCTTTGAAATGGATAAAATTGAGTATCGTGTGGTTATAAAATTCTTTGTAAAAGAAGGTTTAACGCCAAAAGAAATTCATTCGAAGTTCATAAAGTTTATGGGCACTCTTCTCCTTCGTTTTCGAAAATTAAGAAATGGGCTGCCAAGTTTAAACATGGCCGTACCAGCCTTGAAGATGATCCACGTGAATGACTTCCAAAAAGTGTAACAACACCAGAAATCATTGATCAAGTGCACAATGTGGTATTGAATGACCGGCGAGTAAAAGTGTATGAAATTGCTGAGACTATAGGCATTTCAAAAGAACGTGTAGGATATATTTTGCATGAAGAATTGCAAATGAAAACGCTTTGCACAAGATGGAGTGCTCCTAGCAGATCAAAATCGCATTTGCATGAAAATCTCTGAACAGTGCTTGGAGCATTTTAACAAGAATAAAACTGATTCTGTGTGTCGATTTATTACTATGGATGAGACTTGGATTCGCCATTACACACCAGAATCCAAATAGCTGTCAAAACAGTGGACAGAAGCTGGTTGCTCAGCACGAAAGAAGACAAAGTTGGTTCCATCAGCAGGAAAGGTCATGGCATTGGTGTTTTCGGATGCTAAAGGCATTTTGTTTATTAATTATCTTGAAAAGAGTAAAACAATAACTGGGGAATATTATTCTGATCTTTTAACCAGACTTGACTAAAACATTCGTGAGAAAAGACCCGGTTTGCAGAAGGGAAAAAATCATCTTTCATCAGGACAATGCACCTGTCTCCATAAAGGTGTTTTGGCAATGGGAAAATTAAGGGATCTGCACTGTGAATTGTTGGAACATCCACCCTATTTCCCCAGATTTGGCTCCCTCTGACTTCTATCTCTTTCCAAAACTAAAACTCTTCCTCGCTGGGTTTTACTTTAAATCAAGAGGTGATTGCAGCTGTAGAAGAGTATTTTGCAAATCTTACTGAGAACCACTATGGGGATCGGATACTGACACTGGAGCATCACTGGAATAAATGTTTTTCTTAAGGAAGATTATGTTGAAAAATGAAAATAATTTTGAAATTATAAATTCGTTTTTTCATTGTTAGGCCGAGAACTTTTCAGACCACCCTCGTAATTGTTATCTCCCCTTCAGCATACTCTCCTCCTCTGTCTCTACACCATCGCATGTGAATTTTCTCATATTGGAAGCAGTGCCGCAAGTCATCAGGTGTTATCTGCTTCAGTAGTGCAGCCGCTTTCTCCTTTACCTCATCCATTGACCTAAAATTGGTGCATTCAATATGGATTTCAGCTTTGGTAAAAGGTAAAAGTTGCATGGAGCTAAGTCTAGCGATTAAGGTGGATGGTCCAACACTAGGATCTTCTTATCAGCCAGATACTGGCTGATAAGAAGATCCTATTTTACAGACAGTGCACTGTGGGCTGGAGCATTCCCCTGATGGAGAATCCAAACGTTGTCATTCCACAGGTTGGGTGTCTTCTTCCTCACTCGTTCTCTCAGCTTGGCCAGAACCTCAAGGTAATAATGTTGGTTTACTGTCTTACCCTCTGGTACCCATTCAACCATTACCACTTCAAAATACATAAAAAAAACCGATCAGCATTGCCTTCATTTTTGACTTGCTTATTCTTGCTTTTTACATTCTAGGTGATGTGGGAGTTTTCCAGTGCATCAATTTTCTCTTTGTTTCTGAATTGTACTGTAAAATCCATGTCTTATCACATGTGATGATCTTTTCTTGCAAATCCAGCTAATGCACAGCATGTATAATGCTATTGCATTAAGGGAAGGGTCACTACCCAGACCAGTTTCGACCTTTATTGAGATCTCGTCAGTGGGAGCGAGACCCAAAAGTGGTGATACTAAGGCAGAAGCAATGGAGAAGAGTCATATTTACCTATACGAGTTGCCAAAAGGTGTACCACCTTATTATTAAATTGCTCTGGATTTAGAGAACCGGTCTGGGTAGTGGCCCTTCCCTTAATGCATAGCATTATACATATCTGCAAGGAGATGTGCTTTGCATTATGGGAGATACTGAGACAAGGAGTGATGAGAGCTTGATCCACCTTTACCACGAGTTGCCTCAATCCTGAAGATACGTCAGGTGCAAACTTTGTTTGCTTACACTTGGATAAAGGATTAAACTAAATTTATTATGGTATAACCAAATGGGGGAAAAAACTTCCAACATCTTTCTCTAAATATGGGATATTAGAATAAGCAAAGTCGGTATGGTGGGGAACCAGTTAAATAAATTTATATGGAATAAGAGAAATCAGCCAAAACACTAAACTAGCAGTATACAAGACAGTGTTCAAACCAGTTAAGGTAAGGATCTGAGAGTTACTTGATCAATGATTAGAGACAACAGATATGAGAGTTCTGAGAAAAATTAGGGCAATGAATAGATGACATTAGTTGCAGAACCATATTAAAAACAAAGATATTAGGAAGGAGCTTGGCAGTGTTAGTGTTCATGAATGAGCAGAGTTAATCTAACATGATATGGTTATTTAAGCAGAATGGAAGAGTAAGGGTTACCTGAAGGTGCTTGATGCCATGATGACAGAAAAAGATCCAGAGAGAGATCAAGATTTGGATGGATCTATGCAGTTAAAAGTGTTCTAGAAGACAGAAATATAAAATCTAATAATACTGGTGTGCTGACAAATAATAGAATAATTTGTATTAACAATTTTTGACAGGGCATTAGTAATGATGTAAACTTAATGTAGTTCTGTTATTGTATCCTGTATACCATTTGAGTATACATATCAGGAAATTGATGATGGTATACTTATGCCATCTCAGTCAGATAGCATCTATGCAATTGAAATGCATTAAAATGATATTGTTACGTCATTGATTTTTCTTATACTATACTTCTATTATTCCCTTTTATGCCAACTAAGAATGAGACCTCTAATCTATCTCTCTGGGATCGTTTCCTTTTTGAACTCTGACAAAATTTGTTTGTTTGAGCTGTGCAGGTCAGAGTCCTAGGACAGAAGAATTCTTGCCTCAGAGAAACCTCCCAGAGTTCTAGAGCTACCTAATCTTGTTAAAAGTTTAAAGCATCTGTGGAAATCTTAGATTGCAGTCATGGTCTTATTACTCTAAAATTCTCTTATCTTACCCTTATGCATAGGTTCAAACTTTTATGAGTGGTAAAATTAGTCTCAGGCTTACATAGCAAAACATGTTTATTAAGAATCTAATGAATTTACAATTTTGTATATTAGTTTGAGAACAGGAACCAAACCTTGGAGATTCAGTGGCAAGCCTTGACGAAAACCCAGATTGATTCAGCCAGAGAGGCATGTGCTGAGGTTGTCTGCAAGGATAGAAAAATCAGAACTCCATGGTGGACACAGGAAGTTAAAGAGGTAGTGAAGGAAAAGAAAGCATATCGATAGTTCTTGGCAAATAAGTCAGCTTGTCCTCTTAGAGAATACAGACACAAATGTAAGAAAGCTAAACACTCTGTAAAACTGGCTAAACAAAAGTCATGGAAGGACTTTGGCAAGAACATAGAAAATAAATATCAAGAAGGTGGCAAAATATTCTGGAGGTTGTTGAAGAAGCTTAGAAACGGAGGAAAGAATGCTGTAAAAGGAGTTAGAGATGATAAAAGTGACATGAAAATGGGGAAAAAAAGATATCCTTGAAGTATGGAGTAAATACTTTGATAAACTGCTAAATAAAACAAGCAGTGATGACCGCACAGTTGTAAAAAACACTGACCAGGCATGCAGTCAGGAATACATATCCATACTTGAAGTAGAAAAAGCCATCAAAGGCTTGAAATGTGGAAAGGCAGCAGGAGTAGATGATATTCAACCAGAAAGTCTTACAATGGCTGCACTGCATAGTTCAAAAGGCCTGGACAGAGGGACGAATTTTATATATGGGTACTATGAGAGCTCTACTCCTGATGATTGGAGTAGAACTCTCATAGTACCCATATATAAAAAGGGAAATAAAACTGAATGTGAGAATTAAGAGGTATTTCCCTACTGAGTGTTCCTGCCAAGATTTTTGCAAGTATACTTGAGAAACGGTTGAGAAGAATTGTGTAAGAACAAGCTGGATTCAGGCCAAATAGAGGCTGTCAGGATCAGATCTTCACTTTACGACAAATAGTTGAGAAAGCATGGGAATATAACAAAGATCTGTATTTAGGTTTTGTCGATCTGGAAAAGGCATATGACAAGGTGCCAAGAGAGAAGCTATTCAATACACTACAGTTATATGATGTCAATAGGAAATTATATCAAGCAATATTTAGTCTTTATTTGAGTTGTAAGTCAGCAGTTAGAATCGAAGGAAGTACAAGAAGATCATTTAAAGTTAAATCTGGTGTGAGACAAGGATGTACATTATCCCCTCTGTTATTCATTATCTATATGGATCACATTATGAAGGAAAGTGGTATTAAACATGATATCAGAATTGGAGATGTTAATGTCAGCTCTTTGCTTTATGCTGACGATGTTATACTTCTAAATAAATCTGCTACAAGTCTACAAAATTCTTTGACTAAATTGAATAACTGTTGTAATAGATATGGTATTGAAGATCAGCATTAAAAAGACAAAGACAATGAAAATAGGCAGAAACATTGAAAATATCAACTGCATTGTGAATAGAGAACTTATAGAACAAGTAAAACATTGCAGCTACTTAGGCACGATTTTTAGTGAGGATGGTAAATTAAATATGGAAATGGACAACAGAATCAACAAAGCTGGTATGTTAGGAAGTCAATTGAATAAATTCATATGGAATAAGAGAGAAATTAGTCGGAACACTAAAGTAGCTGTGTGCAAGACAGTGTTCAAACCAGTTTTAACTTATGGATCTGAGAGCTGGGTCAGAAGTAAAACACTTGACCAAAGACTAGAGACCGCAGATATGAGAATCCTGAGAAAGATTAGAGGCGTGAACAGATGGCATCAATGGCAATATCATATTAAAAATGAGGATATTAGGAAAGAACTTGACATTGTCAGCATCCAGGAATGCGTTAGCAGAGCTAATCTCAGGTGGTATGGTCGCTTAAACAGAATGGGTGAGGGAAGATTAGCAAAACAAGTGTTCTCTGCCTGGTTGGCAGGAAAACGACCCAGAGGAAGACCAAGATATAGGTGGATTGATACGGTACAAAGTTCCTTAGACGATAGAAATAAGATCTGATAATGTTGGAGTCTTGACAAGTAACAGACTGATTTGGAGGAAAATTGTAATGATGTAAATTTTTCATATAGTGCTATCATATCCTGTACACCCCTTGAGGATACATGGCAAGAATTTGATGATGATGATGATGAATTTACAAATCTGTTTAAAAACATATCAAAAGCATATCACATTATCATTACTAAATCAATTGACAAATAATGAAAGAACACTCTAATTAATGAACATCAACTCATATCCTTTAAATCTTCATTTAAATCTTTAAATATCCGTTAAATAAATACACATTTAGCATAAAATACAAGTTCATGATTCCTAACTTCAATTGCCAACATAGGCCCCTCCACATTATTTCTCGCACAAATTCTTAAATCTTCAGACTACCAGTCCAATGGAACTGACAAATCACTAAACACATTAATCACTCAAAAGTTCTCTCTAAGTAATTGTCCATCTTCCTATCCAACAAAATTCTCGTTCACTCTTTTCCTCAAATGCTAATTGATAATTGAATAAGAAATTTCTGTATGTTACCATCGCCACTTGAGGTTATTTCTTTGGTTATTATTGTATTCTTGTTAAATCTTGAATGAATGATCCTTTTGATGAAAAGGTCCTCATTCAAGATCTAACAATATACTATTTTGTCCAATTCTCTTTACCATATGCCCTAAAAAAAAAGTCTACTTACTTACCATGCACACTGTCTACACACACAGAAACATTGTAATCCAGTCCCATGTGTTTATGGACTGAATAATTATTATTGACCATTTCAATGGTCAATAATTATTATTGACCATTGAAGATTATAGGCGTGAACAGATGGCATCAATGGCAGTATCATATTAAAAACGAGGATATTAGGAAAGAACTTGACATTGTCAGCATCCAGGAATGCGTTAGCAGAGCTAATCTCAGGTGGTATGGTCACTTAAACAGAATGAGCGAGGAAAGATTAGCAAAACAAGTGTTCTCTGCCAGGTTGGCAGCAAAATGACCCAGAGGAAGACCAAGATGTAGGTGGATTGATACGGTACAAAGTGCTTTAGACGATAGAAATATAAGATCTGATAATGTTGGAGTGTTGACAAGTAACAGACTGATTTGGAGGAAAATTGTAGATAGGAAATTAATAATGATGTAATTTTTTTCATGTAGTACTATGATATCCTGTACACCCCTTGAGGGTACATGGCAGGAATTTGATGTTGATGATGACTTTAAAAAATGAAAGCATGAAACCATGTAATTTAAATCGCCATTTTGAATCGAAACATAATGAATGCAAGGACAAACCTGTCGAATTTTTTCAAAATAGACTAAAAAATTTAAAAGAATCTTAAAAAGTGATGTCGATCATGGCAGGAGGTAAAAACATGAAGGCTTTAGAAGCTTGATATTGTGTGTCTCTATTAATAGCAAAAAGTGGTGCAGCAGAAACAATTGGTGAAACTTTGGTCAAGCCTGCAGCAAAAATAATAGTGGAAATTATGATCGGAGATAATGCAAAAAGATCTTTTGATCGGATTTGCCTTTCAAATAGTACCGTTCATCGAAGAATCACTGAAATGGCTGAAAATATAAAACAAACATTGTTATCCGATATACATAAGAGTCGTTATTATGCGTTGCAGGTAGATGAAACCACCGACATTACAAATTTTGCAAATCTTCTAGTGTTCGTTAGGTACGAAAAAAATCAAAAAATTCATGACGACCTTTTATATTGCCAACCCTTGCCATAACATACAACAGGAGAAGAAATATTCAACAGTATAAATACCTTTATGCATCAAAACAAGCTTGATTTGAAAAGTTGTGTTGGAATAAGTACAGACGGAGCGAAATCCATGGTCGGATCTAAAAAAGGGCTTGTTTCAAGGATTCAAGCTGTTGCACCAAATGCAAAGTCGACGCACTGCTTCATACACTGGGAGGCTTTGGCTACACATATGATGTCTACAGACCTAAGAAAAGTTCTTAATGAAGCTGTAAAAATCATAAATTATATTAAAGGCCGTACTCTAAATGCCAGACTTTTCGCTCACCTTTGCAAAGAAATGGGAAGCAACTATACACAACTTCTTTTCCATACCGATGTTCGTTGGCTTTCTCGTGGAAAAGTCCTTGCTCGTTTATTTGAACTTCGGATGAACTACAAGTTTTTCTTGATGAAAAGTTTGAATTGAAAAAGTATTCTTAATTTATCTTTACAAGGCAAGGAAATTTCTATATTTTATGTCCAAGATAAAGTGAACGCCACGTTGGCAAAAATGAAGTTATGGCAAAAGCGGGTTGGTAATGGAGAATTTGATGCATTTCCATCGCTTCATGAATTTCTCGCAAGTTCAAATGAATAAATTGATGATGATGTAAAAATTACTATCATGCAGCATTTAAAAAGCTTACAAATGAATCTAGAAAAGTATTTCCCTGAATTGGACATTAATATTGAGTGGAAAAGATACCCTTTCAAGAAAAACAAATTTATGCCAAAGGGTCTATCGTCAATAGAAGAATAACAACGTTTAGAACTAGCTTCTGATGGTTTCCTTAAAAATAAATACAGCGAGAATACGTTATCATCATTTTGGCTACAAATACAGAATGAATTTCTGAATTAACCGATAAAGCTCTAAGGTTCATCTGCGCGAAGTTGGATTTTCGGCCTTTGTAGATATTAAGATGAAGAAGAGGAATCGCATTATAGATGTTGAACCGCATCTGAGATTGAAATTAACAACTATAGAGCCAAATTTTACTGAAATTTTATCTCACCATAAGCAATTTCACTCCTCTCATTGATGATAAATTATTTCAAGTAAATGTTAAAAATGCCAAGCAATTTTAAACCTGGTTTTACTCCATTTCCCAAGTAAGCAAACAGACAAATAAGTCAAGTTTGCACCTGCAAGTGATGCAAGTCTAGCTGATCCTACATCACTTGCAGGTGCAAACTTGACTTGTTTGTCTGTTTGCTTACTTGGGAAATGGAGTAAAACCAGGTTTAAAATTGCTTGGTATTTTTAACATTTATTATACCCAAGGTAAAATACTTTCTATATTTCAAGTAAGTAAAACTTTATAGTATCTTTATAAAGTTTGTTCTATTAAAAATAAATCATATTTTTTGTTTACATGAACATATAAATTCAAATAAAATAGATATTTAATTTTTAATATTTAAAATTAATTTATTCATTTTAATTAATTTATTATTAATTAACTAATTAGGAGGTACTTGGTAATAATGAAAATTTAAGAAGGGGTCCGTGGATATCTGAAGTTTGAGAAACACTGCTCTAGTGAAACATTACTATTATTATTATTATTATTATGTGACACCTCCAGGGAGTCCAAAGACCCCTCAAGGGAGGACACCTACTCTGCAACTGTCTTGATCCACCAATGAACCGCAACTACCATCATCATCAATGGCATCTACCATCACCATCAGTAGTATTTTCATAGACAATAACAAACATCTATGTCCATGGTGGGATTCGAACTCTCAGCCTTTTGGCTGGAAAGCAGATATGCTAACCACTGGGCCAACCAGGCCGGCTTATCAGAGTTGAGTAGACAGTTATGCAGAAAATGGAAATCTCTCTTTGTCATACACATGTGGGGGAGGGGGATTGTATATTGATTTAGCATATTAAAATGTCTAATTTCAGTAACAAATTGACATACTTATTGCTTATTTTGCCTGTTTTCAAAGGAGTATCTCTTGTATTAAATCATTGGCTTTCTTATTCCAATTAAATTAAGACATTGATATGTATTTTAAAATACATATCAATGTCTTAATTGATATTAATAAATAATAATATGAGATAAATCTTTGACATACCTTTATAGAATCCTCAAGTTTAATTTTTTGATGAAATGGCATCAGAAATATAATTGTAAAAAAAATAACAAATTACTGAACTTGAAACCATTGAAAATGAAGTATAAAACTATTTAGGGCCATCGTTTGGATAAAAATACATTAGAATATTTTATTTTCATTTTATCGAAAAAGGGTAAAAAAAGAGATAAAAACATATGAAAATTAAAAATATGCAAACTAAAAACCAAAGAATACATATAGTAGTTTCATGGTGGCCTCGTGTCAAGGATGGACTACTATATTTAAAAATGAAAGACAAAAAATGGGAGTTACAGGGTATGAGCCATTTCAACATAAGATTGGTCTTCAGAGCTCAAAAGCAAATGGAGTCTATGCGATGTCGGCTTTATGTTTGCATTGGATTTCCTGTGTTGCTTTCTATTGGTCTATCTTGGCCTAATTTGTATTTTGTGGAGCTTCCAACTCTCTCTATGAGATCACGTAGGAGCATTGAACATTTATAGAGTTCTTGTCACATTTAATGGCTATAGTTTTTGATATCCTTAGCATTGTTTCATTATTTTGTATGTTTAGTATGGTGGGGTATGCTTCTGTTCAAGTGCACGGATTGCAGTTTCTGTTTTCCTGGTATTTGATCTTTTGTTCTTATTTTGATTTTTACTCTTCTTATTACTTTGATGTTGAGGAATTGGTATATTGCAATCATGGAAGTGTTCCTATAGTCTTGCCCATAATGATCTAATCATTGAGCCTGTGTAAGTGACATTGCAGTCACACTACATTGTAGTATTCCAATATTTCCTTGTATGAGTGAAATTTGGTAGATTTTAAATCAATTGCCAATTTGTGACTAGTAGTAAAAACTGATTTATATTAGGTATGTTTGAATATATTTTTAAAAGCTCTTTTAAAAATATATTGAATATATTTTTATATTGAATACATTCAGAATACATACAAAATATATTTGTATGTATTCTGGATGTATGGCAGTTTAATGATTTTTGTGTTGGGAAGTTTTCTTTTTGATTGTAGGGCTGATTAGACAAGTTTTTGCTGTTTTGTTAGCATAATTTATTAATTGCATGGGGTAATTTCAGTTTTTAAATATGTGTTAAATTTCTGATCTCCATGTTAAGATATTATTTGTTGTTAAAAATTTATACATGTTTATAAATTGTGAAAGAATAACCGATTTTTGATGGAGTAAGGATGATAACAGTTAAAGTGGAGGTAGTTTCCAATATCTGTAGGTTTGTGGTATATTTTTGTGACTATTTTGTTGTTAGTTGTAATTAATGTTAAATTTAGGAAATTTAACGATTATTCTTGTTATGTTTCTGTGGTGTGCAGTCTATTACTGAAGTCATTAAGGAAAGCTTGTAAAAAGTAATGCACGTTGGTTCCCCAATGCATAAAACATCATCCACATATCAGCCATAAAATATACGACATTGATTCCATATACGACAAAAATTTAAAACTGATTGACAAAGCCATAAAATGTGACGGAAACTAAATAAACATTCACCACCCCTATATAATCTTCAAGAGTTGGAAGCTCCAAAACATAAAAATTAGGTCACGACTCTGACCAATAGAAAACAACACAAATACACCCAAGACAAAAACACTAAGCTGACATGACATAACCTCCACTTTTCCCATGAGCTCCGAAGACGGCACAAGGTCGTCTTCGGAGCTCATGGGAAATTTTCATCTTCTTCCCAAAGAATTCTCAGCCCATCCTTAAAACCTGGGTTTTAAAATTTGCATACCTCTTGCCATACCTGCAATTCTCCCCCATCTCCACATTTCCAACCCTCCCATCCTTTCAGTCATATTTCAGCAGTAGTACAAATGTATATTACCATATGCTGGATCCTGCTAAAGACAACCAGGAATATTCTACAAAGGTATGTCCAAAATTATTCTTCCTATATATCCTTCATGTAGCTGTCTTTAAAACATTAATGCCCCACAAAAAATTGAGTAAAAAGCCAATGACATAAAAAGGGGTAAACAAAAATAGACATAAACTTCAGATTTTATTTCCAAAATTAATGATATAAAACTAACTCTAAGGTATGCTTATACATTTCATCCTTGTTCACTAATATTTCACTAGAAGATACTCTTAAACAATTAAGGAAGAAATATATTCCAGATATTGTTAAACTTACAGATGTTGTTATGCATCGACTCTTTTACATAAATAGGAAAGTTTTGTCAACAGTTATCAGACGCCAACTAGAAGTGCTATCTCATCGTAACTTTATCAAATTTCTGTGGTTCAGTGTCGAATGATCCAAGTTGAATTTATTTCCACAACTTTTTGTTCATAGACTGTGTGTTTGCTATGTGACCTGACTCAAAATGAATTTCAAATGTTCTTTAACAAGATGAACACTGTTGATGCATCAAGTTTACCATGGAT
This sequence comes from Typopeltis vanoorti, assembly GCF_054136105.1. NCBI lineage: Eukaryota > Metazoa > Arthropoda > Arachnida > Uropygi > Thelyphonidae > Typopeltis > Typopeltis vanoorti. The sequence continues at coordinate 15,904,411 of NC_143559.1, read as the reverse complement.
CCAAAAAAAAAAAAAAAATTTCTATGTTACCTTTTTCTTGTTACCTCACTATGCTCATTACCTTTTATAGAATGTCCTCATGTGATAAACAAACTGAAAACTTTCTTTTATATATATATATATATATATACACGATCTGAAAAGTGGTCTGAAAAGTTCTCGGCCTCGACCATAAATGGCAATACCATCGGCAAGTTTTTTTTTCCCTAATTTGGTACATCTGTCATAAGCATCCATGTGAAATTTCAAGTCATTCTATCAAGTAGTTTGTTTATACAGCTGTCTGATGCAAAAGTGTTGTCTGTATCATTTGAAATGGATAAAATTGAGTATCATGTGGTTATAAAATTCTTTGTAAAAGAAGGTTTAATGCCAAAAGAAATTCATTCGAAGTTCATAAAAGTTTATGGGCACTCTCCTCCTTCGTTTTCGACAATTAAGAAATGGGCTGCCGAGTTTAAACATGGCCATACCAGCCTTGAAGATGATCCATGTGAAGGACGTCCAAAATGTGTAACACCGCCAGAAATTGTTGATCGAGTGCACGATATGGTATGGGTGCCTCGCTTGCTTATAGCAGATCAAAAATGCACTCGCATGAAAATCTCTGAACAGTGCTTGGAGCGTTTTAACAAGAATAAAACTGATTTTGTGCATCAATTTATTACTATAGATGAGGCTTGGATTCACTATTACACACCAGAATCGGCGTGTTTCTTCGAATCAACAGTGTTCATCTTGATTGCAGCTGTATAGGAGTATTTTGCAGATCTTACCGAGAATCATTACAGGGACAATGGCGCTGTAGCATCGCCGGAATAAATGTATTAGGCTTAAGGGAGATTATGTTGAAAAATAAAAATAATTTTGAAATTATAAATTCGATTTTTCATTGTTAGGCCAAGAACGTTTCAGACCACCTTCGTATATATGTGAGACATTTGATAAATGAAAAACTAAATTATCCTGATGGATCATTAAGTTTTTCATTTAAAAGACTATTTTTATCAGATATGGACTCTCATTCATCCAGTGAAAAATTTGACAACATTAAAACTTGCCCATTCAACCAATGTTATTTTTTCAAATGAAGATATATTGACACAGTGCGCCCATTTAACTCAGTGGATGTGGCTTTTTGCACAAATCGGCGTCTGACATCATGAAGGAAGACTTTGTTTCGAATCTAGTCGTTGACTAGAGGAAATTTTTCTAAGCCTTTTTTTAGACCGGTTCACGAGTTAGTCGATTTCTGGCATGGGCAAGCGGGTTTTTCATCCCGTAAACTCAAGAAAATCGACTGTAGAACCCACATTATTTCAGACATTAAATATATTGTGTTAGGATTAGAGACACACGATGGTGGTACTTGTTGAGCCATCTCTCTTCACTCTGTGCCACTTAATTAGTGATAGCCTTGGGCCAGCTATCTTTGATTAGCTGCTAGTGGAGATTGAACTGCCCAATCAGTCTCCAAAAGTTAGATGGGGCTAAACGGCCTTGCCTACTCCCTGTATGGGAATAAAAAGGCATCAGCTGATTTATTTATTTTTTTTTTTTTAAACTGACCTTTCTTTAAACCTTTCTATAACTGGTAATTAGCTTACGGAATTAACAACACATATGAAGGATATTAATTAAAGGCAACTTTAATGAATAACTTCTATATTTCGGCAATGTCACGTTGCCATCTTCAGGAACATAAAAATATGGTATGTGCACGCAGGCACTAACAAAAGCAAATGAGGAAGAAAGCAGGAAACTAATATTGTTCCTAAAGTCCTAATGGTGCTCTCTGGTGGGCTAATTTTGTCTTGCCCGTTGGGCTGAAGTTCTCATAATGTAAGTCTCCCAAATTTGGGGTAGTTTCATGCACCCAAATTTGTTGAGGTTTGGAACGTTTTTTAGAGCTGCTGATGATTCCTTGAATAATCTTTCGTACTTAAACTTGCTGCAGTGTATTATTTTAGTTTTCTTCCAGCGAATTCTATGGTGGGTATCTAAGGCATTGTCTTCCAGCCCAGAAATAGCGAACATCGCTATTTGGCCACATGGCTCAGATACACTCCACTCCTTCCTAACACACTTAAACAACCAACACCCCAGAGTCCAGTTCACCTTAGAAAATGAGGAAAACAACACCCTCCCCTTCCTAGACACTTTAATCACTCGCCAGCTTGATGGATCTTTGGTTTTCTCTGTTTACAGAAAACCCACCCATACTGGCAGATACATTCACCAGCAATCCCACCACCATCCCCTCCCTCACAACAATATGGGGTTATAAAAACACTATATAACAGGGCAAAATTAATCTGCTCAGATGACAAGGCCCTAACCACTGAACTAAACCACATCCACAACACTTTCTTAGCCAATGGCTATAACTCCCAAAAAATACTAAAACCAGTAAACCACAACCCCCTCCACAATAAAGATTACACCAAATCTATCACCCCTACATCCAGGGCACCTCTGAGAAAATAACCAATATCCTCAAAAAATATGACCTTACTTCTTGTTACAGACCATATAAAAAGTTGATATCCCTTATCCGCTCTACCAAAGACCTACCTGGTGTATACCAGGTCCCTTGCAGCTGCAAATTGTCCTACTTTGGCCAAACAGGCAGGACAGCAAATATCAAGATTTCAGAACATAAAGACTACATCCAATTTCACCAGTATGGCCACTCTGGACTGGCAGACCATGCCTTAGATACCTGCCATAGAATTCGTTGGAAGAAAACTAAAATAATACACTGCAGCAAGTTTAAGTACGAAAGATTATTCAAGGAATCATCAGCAGCTCTAAAAAACGTTCCAAACCTCAACAAATTTGGGTGCATGAAACTACCCCAAATTTTGGGAGACTTACATTATGAGAACTTCAGCCCAACGGCCAAGACAGCAAAATTAGCCCACCATAGGGCATCATTAGGACTTTAGGAACAATATTAGTTTATTGCCTTCCTCCTCATTTGCTTTTGTTAGATGGCAACGTGACATTGCCGAAATATAGAAGTTATTCATTAAAGTTGCCTTTAATTAATATCCTTCGTATGCGTTGTTAATTCCGTAAGCTAATTACCAGTTATGTATGACCAACGTATAAGCCTTGCTACTAGAATTACTTTCTATAACTGTTAATATCCATTGTTAACACAATACTAAGTAGCTGTTGCTTAGACATGCTTCTGCTGAGAATAGAAATCAGAATGTTTGCATGTCAGAACAGTTTTGGAAAAAAATTGCTCATATCCTGAGGATACTTTCTACTTATTCTCTTATTTAGCAAACTGGAATCTTTCTTTATTTAAACCAAAGGTCAAGTACATCCCTGATCTCATCTTGGTGTATACAGAATTTCTTGCTCTTGTAATTTCATTTACTATGGTCAGACTGGTTACTCTGTAAGATGTGAAGAGCATGTGGAAAAACAACCATTTCTGAAAATGTCAATGGAAATGTCAAAATTGACAAGTACAGCATAAATATTGACTACATAGATGGCTTCAAATGACATGTGCCTATCACATTTCCTTTACATTTGTAAGATTATTCAAAGAATCCTATGAAGACTTCCTAATCTAAAGAGGATTTCATTATGATTTTATATCAGTTTTGCACATCTGGGAGATGATATTCCAGAAAATGAACTTTTTTTGTTGTTGTTATTATGTAGGCTTTTATTATCTCTCTCTGACTCAGTATACGGTTTTTCTTTTTCTCTGTGTATGTGTGTGTGAGAGAGAGAGTTGCTTAGTATTTCCAGAATTTTCTAGAGAATAGAAATGGTTTTAGTAATAATAGTCACTATGTTGAGCTCTGATGTACACACCAATGAAATATTAGTTTTATAATATTTATTAAATTTAAGTTTATGATTGTTCCATTTCATTTAAATAATGAATTTCATTGGAATGTTGTTAGGAAGAAAGCTTCTTGTTAAAATGCACTACAGTATTTCCTTTCTTTGTTGGACTTTTGCACAGTCTGTAGCTTATGAAGACCACAGAGGAATAGCAAAATAAATAGATATTTCACACTTAGAGCATAACCTAAGAGCTACTTCTTTGAAATGCAATTTATTCTAATGTTTATCCAGTTTCTCTATCATCATTGTGTCCAAGCTTTTAAGCTACCATAACAGAATAAATACCTGCATTAACTAATTGTTTTTTTATTTGCTTATGATCAAGCAAACAGCATCTGTGTGGCATATTGTAAAGTTTATCCTTTAATCAGATAGACTTGATTTTAATCCTGTGGGACTACCCCTGCCTGCAAACACAAGTTTTTCATCCTATGAAATGTGAAATAACTGATGGATGTGCAAATGGACTGGCTTCTGACTTGGTTATTAGTTCAAACATAATTCCAACCATTATTATAACTTGAATCGATTTTATGACTCAAATATTATTATTATGTGACACCTCCAAGGAGTCCAAAGGCTCATCAAGGGAGGACACCTACTCTACAACTCTCCATCTCCACCACTCAATCCACCAGCTACAGCGAATTGCATCATTTACACCAATGTGATCTACTGCCCACTGCCACCATTAGTATTTTCACAGACAATCGCAAACATCCATGCCCATGGCAGGATTCAGACCCGCAGCCTTTTGGATGGAGAGCGGATACGCTAACCACTCCTTAACATTCTGTGATAAGTTAATTTTCCAACACAGCAACATTCTTTCCTCTATATTCCCTCTTGTTCTCATTTTAATTTTTTCAAAACAATGTTCAGCATTCTAAAAAGACATGTTTCTAGTAAACAAGTCAGCAATGTTTGTTTTTCACTGCTTTGAGTATACTATGATTAGATGTCGCTTCTGACTGTGAAACTTGATACACCATGAAATAAAGGGTATTAATGAATCATGAATATTAAATTCTCTATTCCATTTTATTATTAAATATGTTCAAAAATAAATTTTTATTGAATTTGATTTAACATTAATTATTATTCTCCAAAAGTATATGCAGTGAAATCTCTTACATCATGTTATTGTTTTGCTATCGAGCAGAAAAACAGTTCCCATTTTGACTATCATAACAGTATGGAGCTGGGTTCATGCAGAGGTAGCAGGATTTTTCCTCCCAAAAGACATTGGCCAGAGAACATCATAATAAATAACACATTATAAACTTGTTTCATAGTTCAAATTGATTTAGCAGGCATTCGTACTATTATATACTGTAGCTCTGAAAGGGACGGATGATAACATTTACCTAATGTTCACGTTGACTGGATCTTCACTCCCCCCCCCCCCCCATATCTTCCCAATTAGGCATCTGTTTGTGATGGTGGGGACCTCCCAGTGATGGTACTAGCCCTTTTCATTCTTTCTCTTTTTCTTTGCTTTTCTTCCTGTATTCTTTGCTCTACTTCTCTTGGGTCTTTTTTACTATCCTGGGTTCCAGTGCTCTGCCACCATTTTTGCAATACAGTTTGTTACCTGTGGACATCCGGAAGAAGGGAGAGTGCAAGAATCTAGCAGAAGCCAGATTAGTCTTGCACTACTCTGGCCTCTGCTTTGCTTATCAATATGCATATCAAAAGACCTCTTTAATCTTGATCTGAAGGGGACAACTTCCTGTTTTTATTAAAAACTTTTTGTGCAGCCAAATCTTCAACGTCCAGGTGCTAAGCACATTATCTCACTCATTTGTCATCAAGAAGAGTGTATTGCTCAGGGCTCTGTCTTAAGTGTGATATTCTTTGCAAAGTTCAATTTGGTCACTGAACAGCTTCCTCCCATAGCAGGCTCTCTCTCTCTCTCTCTCTCTCAGTGACTTCACAATTTACTGTCACTCTGCAATAATAGAGTAATTGAAAAACAACTTCAAACAGTTGATTGTCTCTTCATGGGTTCAGGTTTTCAGCAGATAAACTTTCTATGTACACTTCTGTCAAAAATGTATATTCACTCATATCCTGATTTAAGAATGGGACGAAGTTTCATTCCACTACCAGTAGAGGTCAGTGTTTTGGGGCTCAAATTTGACCAAAAACTTACATTCCTCACACACAATTGTCAATTTAAGGAGAATTGCAAAAAAAAAAAAAAAAAAAGCATTGAATATCCTTCCCACTTGATCTTCTACAGAATGGGTGCTGATCGATGTTCCCTGCACCATATATGGTCAACGACTGATAATGGGCTTCAGGCTTACAATTCTGCAAGAGAAAGAGCATGCTCCAATGGTTCAACCATATCCTTCGTTAGGGAATATGAATAGCTACTGGTGCTTTATGTTGAAGCAAATGAACCTGTTCTATCACTTAGACAAAAACAGTCATTTCTTAACTTTACCCTAAAAAATATGTTTTCCAGAGCAACCAGTGTGGACTAGTATCTCTCACCATGCCAACTAAGGAAGTCATACTCCACCATCTACATGCAGTTATTTAATGCACACAGTGCATACACTCTGATTTTCTTCCCATCTATACTGATGGTTCAAGATCTAAGACCACTTGTGGTTGTGTTGCCGCATTTCCTGACATTACTGTATCCCACCACAATTTACTTGGTTACGTTATACAGCAAAGTTACATGCCATTCAGCTTGTGCACATAAAAGAAAAACATGTAGTTGCTACATTAGCTCATACCTTTTCCATATACAGACTTCAGACAGCATATAAGATCAAGAATGTTAGTTTGCAGAAAGGAGAAGTGAAAGAGTTGATTATTTTGACAGAAACGAATAATTTGAAAGAGGAGAAATACGCAATGAGAGAGGATATGAAAGAGTTGTTGAAAGAAGCAAAAATGAAGAGTAAGGAAGTAAAGATTGAATCTTCTGGTATGATAGAATAGTTGAAAAGAAGGGCCATGGTTTCAAATGAGTCAATGAGAAGATAGTGTAGTTTATAGATGTATAGAGTGGAGTGAATTCGATGGACAAAATGACTTGCATATGCCTGATGAACTACATTTGAATGGTTTTGGAGTTAGATGTTTGGAGAAAATGTTGTTTAGCAGGAGTTTGTAAGTGCAAAACAGGCAAACTAGGTGGTGGGTAAGATGATTGATTGCATATTTGGTAAGATGCAATCAAGCATCTTACCCACCCCTGGGATAACTGAGTATGTGTACAGAAATGATTGTGCAATGCTGAATGCAATTTCACAGGTTTCAGATAATAACATTATCTGAAATAACATAATGTTATTTGGGTAATAACCTTATACAAGAGTAATTGTGTGTCCAAGGGGATGTTGAAATGCATGTACATGAATGACAGAAATATCAGAAATAAGGGGGAGGAATTTTGGCATCGGTCAGCTTGACTTGGCCAAAAATTATAATCATCAGTTGAGACAAGGTTTGAGAATGCAGGCCAAACAATTATTATGGGAGACTTCAACTATGAGAACAGTTGGAGGAAGGAAAGAGGCTATGGCAAAATGGAAGCAGAATTTATAAATTGATTGTTAAGGAATAATTACCTGAAACAACGTGTTATAGAGGGGGGAGAGCAGAGATTTGAGAATGCTGGATCTATCCATAACCAAGGTAATCCTGCCTCCAATCGGGAAGAGTGACCATGCATTATTCTTCTGGAAAGTTGCTAAACATGTGGAATTCTCTGTCAAGAAAAGGTTTATGTTGAACTATAAAGCTGATAATTATGACAAACTTAAGCGGCATCTTGGAGCAGTGCCATGGCTTGAGAAGCTATTACAAGGAAAGAATGTCAATAGTGCATGGCAAGTGGTCATAGATTGTTTGAGAGAATCACAGTTTATCCTCCAAGGTCAAGAGGATAAACTGTGAGGATTAAGTGGATGAGTAGAGATATAAAGCAAAAGGTTGCAAAAAAACAAAACAATGTGGAAGGAATATGAAGAAAAAAGTGATCAGGATACTCATGAGCAGTACAAAGACAAGAAGTAACAAACTATGGACCAGTTACCAGTATTGAAAATGTTGGTTAAAGGTAAAATGCAGTAGTGGGTGATAGGGATACAAATACAGGAAAAACCTTGCTTAATGCAAATTCGATATGCACAATTGAGCAAAATGATACTATTTTTCGCCTTAAGCAAGTGATTAATCAGTTAATGCGGTTTTTTTACGTTACACAAAATTTTTTGTCATCAATCTGCAGGGAGTGGAAAAGCTGGAAGTCATTAAGAGACATGAAAGTAGTGCTAGTAATACAGTGATTGTGTGAGATCTGGGATACAGCAAGTCTACAGTTTGGACTATATTAAATAAGTCCAAAGAACAAGGAAAAGTTGCTACTGCTTCTTTAAGAAAGCAGATACCAGAAATAGCAGCCATTTAGTGATTGAAATGGAGCGTCTTCTGTCACTCTGGATTGAGGATTATAACCAAAAAAAATACCTTAATGCAAATTCGAATTCAGGCAAAAGCTCTCAATATTTTTACATCATTCTCATTGAAAGAGACCAAATTTCAAGAGGAATGTGAAAGCTTTACTGCGAGTTTAGGATGGCTTGACCATTTAAAAAATTGTGTGGTTGAAAACTTGTAAGCATTGATAAACTGTGTAGGATGACTGATTTTTTAAATAAGAAAAAATTTAAATAGAAAAAAAAAATCGGTAATCCTAGCACAGTTTATCGATGCTTACAAGTTTTCAACCACATGCAATTACCTAAACGCAGGTTTTTCAAAATCGAAATTACCCAACACAACTAATAAATTACGCCAACAAAACAGCAAAAACCCTTCAAAACAATCCAACAACCAAAACAAACTTCCCAACACAAAAAATTATCAAACTACCATACATCCAGAACACATACAAAGCATACAAATACATTTTTAAACACACACTGACTATAAACTGGTATTCACCACAAACCAAAAATTGGCAACACTTCTAAAACCTACAAAATCGCACACACAAAAAAAAATATTAGAACACCACAATGTCGTTTACAAATTTCCTTGCCAAAAAGACTGTGATATCACCTACACAAGTTCTACTATCAGGTCTTTATGGGCAAGACTACAAGAACACTTCCGCGACTGTAACATTCCTATTCCAGAACATTTAAACAATAAAAAATGCAACTACCAAAAGAAAAACAATACAAAGTACAGGGAAAACAGAAATAGCAGTACACACCCTTGAACAGAAACATACCCCGCAAATTGACAAGACCATAATGATAGATATACAAGATAACGAAACAATGCTTAGAATATCGGAAACGATAGCCATAAAATGTGACGAAAAATGAATAAATGTTCACTAGCCCTACATAATCTCGGAGTGTTAGAAACCCCATAACATAAAAATTAGGTCAAGATTCCAACCAATAGGAAATAATACAGTTAAACTAAAGACAGAAACACCAAGCCAACATGACATAGCCTCCACTTCCCCCACGAGCTCCGAAGACGATACACTGTTGAAACGACTTGCACCCCTGAACCTATTCCATCATATCCTTCCCCTTCTCCAAAAAATTTTCTATTTTCACCCCCCCCCCAAAAAAAAAAGTATTCTCTGCCTACCCTTAATAATATATATATATATAAAAAAACCCAGGTTTTTCAAAAAGATTCACATACCCCTTGCCTCACCAATAATTCTCCCACATTGCTCTACCACCACCTTTTCCAAAACCCCATTCCTTTCAATCATACACCCGTCAAACAGCAGATGAATGTTGTCGCCACATGCCAGGATGCCACTGTGGGTTGGCCTTATAGCTTTAGTTGTTTCAACTATAATTAGAACAGGTAAAAAAAAAAAAAAAAAAAACTCAAGGATAGTTGGTTTTGTTCCTTTGCTGTTAAGACTAGAAAATTCAGCATTGCAGCAGTTTGTTACAACGCTGTTTATTATAGTGAGAGTCACTGTAATATAGTTTTCTTCTTCCTACTTTATTGAGATTGGTGAGTTTCAAAAAAAAAAAAAAGAGAGAGAGAAAGACATTGCAGGTTTCCTATTAAATAAATATCTCTGAAACTTCTGTAAGTCCATTTTGTTATCAACCAGTGGTGTTAAATCAGAACAGAAATTTAGTTTTGTGTGCTTGATACATCTAAATGCATTTTTAATTATCCAAATACAATTCAGATATTTTGCATTTGCAGTCATTAATTACAAATAAACACAAGCATAATTTAAATACAAAACCACTACTGTGGTTGTTTAGTGAAACGTTTTCTCTTTAGATGTTGCACTTGTAGTATTTTATGCCTTTCACGCCAACGTAATAAAACCATCTGTGCTTAAGTATTTAGCAATGCAAATAAAGTTGTCTAGAAAATTAGTGTCTCTACTGAAAAACTATTTCATTTTTTCAAAATTTACTTTGAGCAATCTCCTTATCTCTGGATTTTAAAAAATATGTATATTTATGAAGATGCACATAAATGCTGCTTCTATCCAAAATTGAAGACTTAATGTCAGAATTTTTCCAAAATCCTAGGCAAGATACTACATTTACAGTAGTTTTATTATCACATTACTCTTTTTTTTTATTGACTTCTTGTTTTCATTTTTTACAACAACAACTTTAACTTTATTTCTTCATTATACACACTATCACAAGTCATGTTAAGAGATTTTAGTTATGAGTTGATGTTCTTTTTTATAATAAATGTAAAGGGCAGGAATAATTGAAGTGCATATGTCTGGATCAAGAAATTATCCAGAGATCAACTAGGAACTCTTCCACTATGTTCCTAAATAAAGTTTACTTTTTTAGTAAACTTTTAATAAACCATTTGTACTGGGTAACCATTTTCTGTAACAAATATTTTTCGTTTGTAGAATATACTGATGAGTGCAGAGATTATTTACCAACAGATTTGGTTGAGTATTTACTATACCTTGTATTTTTTTTCCCCCTGTGTCTTTCTAAAGCTTTCAAAATGGTTAATGTTACGATACTTACAATAGTATAAGCTATTAGGTTGTTGAGATTATCACAAATACTCATGACTCACTGGGGCTCAAACCTATAGCATTTGGTAACAAAGTTGTAGGTTTGAACTATACCATAGCTAATATTTTTAGTTTTAGCATCTGTCCACATGCAATATTTAAGTTTTGTAATAGACTTCCAAAAAAAGCTAATATTTATGGGGGAAGGAAGAAGTGGATTTAAACATTTTTCCATTTTTAAAAAAAAATATTGTTTTGCAGTCATATCAGCTTTATCATAACCAGTGCTTATGACTACAAAGATTGATACATTTTTAACATCTAAAAAATATTTAGAAAATTTCAGTAAATAAGTATAAAGAGGAAAAATGCAAGTTATTTTAGTAGGGAAAAAAATTAAATTAACATGATTCACTTGATAGCCATTCTTAACTAAAAAACATACCAAGATTCTAGCTGTGTCAGAACTGGTGAAAATGTGTTTTTCATTAACATGGATCCTGTATAATTTCATTAATACAGGTGAACCTCTGCTTACAAATTTTCAAGATACGATCAGTTTATTCTTATGAACACTGTGTGAGCTAATAAATTATGATCCCAATTAAATGAACTCAGAACTCCTTGCTTTCAAAATTTTAATGCCTGAAAGTCACTGGTACATTAATAAGGTTAACGATATATTTTATGGGGGGGGGGGGGGGGTAATGAATTCAACTTACAAACACATTTCAAGGAACGAATTTCATAAGTTGAGGTTCACCTGTACATATGTTGTATCCGCCCCCCCACACACACACACTGTTAATAGTAGTGTACTTGTATGCTCAGAACATAATTCTGGATATGCTTTTAAACATGTTGGTTTGTGGAGGGGAGGGGTTCTATGCTGCTGCTACTGTTTAAATTGCTTTTAAAATGTTAAGCAGTTGTTTAATGAACAATTATAGTGATAAACTGATCAGAAATTGAACTGTTTAGTTAGTGAATAAATTTCACTTAGGTAACCAAAAAAAAAAAAAAATATATATATATATAAACACATTAAGCAAAAAATAAAACAAATTAAAATGCAATATTAAGAATTCTTAAAATTCTAATGAATATCAAAGGTTTCACTTCACTCATTTTCTTTTCCTCATTCAAATTAAATGCTAAAGATAATATTATACACATTTGTTCTTCATTAAATAGTTCAAATTAAGTTTTTCATTATGAAAAAATGGCATTTAGAATAGCTATATAATTTTCTCACTTAATGACATGAATAATGTTTGATATTTTAGCAGATGGATGTTGAGAAGGAGGAAGAAGAAGAAGGAAAGGAGCAAGATGATAATCTAGCTGAAACAGGTCTCCATCCAGATCGAAAATCAGATGGATCTGAACCAAAAGCCTTAGATACAGCTTTAGCTAATGAGGACAAAAAAGGTGAAGGTTCCTCACCAGAAAGTCGTATGAGGCGTCGTAAACAACTCCCAAAACTTCGTATTGGTGCTTTCCAGGAAGAACCAGTAGTTGGTATAGAATGTGATAGCCCACAGTTTAGAGATGGGGAAGGGACTTTACAGGAGAGTAGCAATTATGCATATGAAATTCCCAAAACAACATACAGTGATCTCAGTAAACATACCCCTCCCTTAAGCACTCCACCCACTGAGCCAAAGGGTCGTGACTTCCAGGGATCACGTGAATATCGTCGTCCAAGATTTCATCCTAGCACTAAACCTCGCTATCATAGAGATATTTCATTCACACAGTTTGCTATGGCTGAAGATGATAACATATCTGCCCTTCAGCAAGTAACAAAGGGTGGCGCTGCTGCAATGACCCTTGCATCAAAGTGGCAAATGTCTTTTGATGATAGTGAAGAAACTGATCACGAAATGGAAGAGAATGCACAGCTCACTTCTCCCGAACATAGACCTTCTTTACCAGAAATAGCCATGTCAAGTATTATTTCTAGTAAATCTGTTCAAGAAGCAATACAGAGTAAACTCGGAAAAACTACCAGAAGAGAAGAAGAGCAGAAAACTAATTGCCTTAGTGTTCCAATTAGACAGCATAGTAGAACGTCCATCCATAAAGAAGGGCGAAGAGCATCTGAACAGCGAATAAAAAGGCGCCGTCCAGTACGTCGCTCCTTGTCTCAACCAGCCAAAATACCACCAGATGTAGTTCCAAATACAATACTTTGTGAAGGTCCAATTTCCAGTTTTCCTTGTATTAATCTTGGGGGATTTTCATTTCCTGGACCTCTTCCAGAAGGACTTCCTCGCTGTTGGAGTTGTCCAGCAATATCTCTCCATATACGTTCAAATTTGCAGCCACCACTGAAACAGCAAGCTTCATTTGATGAGAATATATATGAAGTGGATGTCATGCGAAATGTAGCTGCAAAACAGAGTGTCAGTGAAAGTACTGAATACCACGAAGAAAGGCGTGCTTCTTTGCCATTTATTTCATTGAAGTCTAGTGATGATGATAAACAAGAAACTGATTATATTGTGAAACTTCAAAATTTACAAGGAAATCGATCCAAAAATGATATAAAGAAGCCTATAAAAGGAAAATCAATAAGTACAGATGGGGAGATGGCTGACACCCAGATATCTGAATACATTGAGAATATAAAGAAAGAAGGAGAATCACTAAAAAATTTAGATGAAGTGACTACAGACTCAAGTAGGTCTTTGCAGAAATCACCAAGTTCCAGGCGCAAAGGAATCTTGAAGAAAGCTAGCATTGATAGAACTGGTGCTGTTCAAGGTAGCTTAGCAGTTGGTGTACAGAAAAGTATGTCCTGCCATGAAGAGAAGAAAAAACTACGAGAAGAGGAAGCAAAAACACAAGGTGAGTGTGCTACACTTGGAAGATCATCGACATCGGTGTCTGTGTCAGGGACAAGTCAGGTGCAAGATAGTCCAGTTATTGTCTCTGATATTCCTCAAAGAGAGGAAAAACCTCCCTTTATTAACCTTCAAATAGATGGTCATAAAATTTCGTCCATGTCAGTTACCTTAAAAGATGAAAAAATCAACCAAGTTATCAAAGATATGAAAAATACAATGGGCCATGTTGAAAGTAGACATGAAGTATCTGGACTTCAAGAAAAATCTAAAGTAGCTACTGTATTGGGTGACCATTCAGAATCTTTACAGAAGCTGAATTTAAAAATTAGAGATATTGGGATATCAGAGAGCCATCTTGCTGTTAAGCAAGATTTAAAGAATATTGAATTTGCAGATGATTTAAAAGACAAACTTGTGAAAACTACTGAATTTTATATGACAAATATAACTCCAAACAAGTTTGATTTTGTAATGCTTCAGGATTCAGTTAGCAAAGATTCGTTGTGTGATACTGCTTTGGTCAAGGCACTAGAAGGAGATACAAAACGAATGAGTCCAGTAGAAGCAAGTTACTTTAGTCCTTCTCCTAGAGGAATGTCACCTGTCAGCCGAAAATTAACTGAAATGGCAGGCTCTTCAGAAGAATTATTGCCTTCTCGTATTCCAGTTCGAATGTTAGATATAGATACCAAAAAAGAGTTAAGTCCTGAATTTGATACAGATGTGAAAAGGAGAACTAGACTAGGATCTTCAGAAGAACCAGGCCATCACATTCGCAGACGTGTAATGCGTGAAGCTAAACGAAGACCAAGATCATTAATTGAAGGACAAAGCCTCAGAAGTAGTATAGTTAATGGAGATGAGGAAAATGATAGATATGTTACTAGAAGGGCCTCGGGTCATTTAAAAGAAGGTTTCATTGAAAAGGGAAAAGTAGGTTTAGTTTCTGTGATAAGTACTCCAAATGTATTAAGAGATCATGTTGAGTATAAGGAAGCAGAAATACCAAGCCATGGAAGTATTATAAGAGGCAGTCCTGCTCTTGAAATTAAGAATATTGAAGAAAAGATTCATCGAAGAAGGAGGGAAAATGCAGAGGATAAATACATAAAAGATGAAAGTGAACTTAAACTATCTTTTGCCAGGCGGAGGCATCGACCTTTATCTATAGCAGGTGAGTCACGTATTCCTAGACCACGATACAGGCAACAACTATCAGATCCAGATGGCAGTTTGTATGATATTGTTCAAAAGGAGTCATCAAAAGATGCTGATTATCATTCTTCAGCTGAACGCAAATATTTTCATGATCCAACTACACATGAGCAGCTTCTGGTACTTCAGCGGGTATCCTCTTTGCCTTCAGTACCATTTCACCATCATGTTGAAGAACAGCAGCATAGGAACTTAAGTCATGAGGATGTTGCTAGTTTGCAGGGCAAACTGCCTACCACTCCCAGTCAAGGGCCACGGCCTCCTCCTGGAGAACCACCATTGAATGGCTGTGTGCCTGCAAGGTGTGTAATCTCAATATCATTTGCTCCTGCCAATTGTTCAACAGACTGCCTGGCTTCCTCCCCAGTTTGCTGCCTGCTTCAGCTAATTTTTACCTGGTTTAATGTGTTATCAACTATTTGCTACTCTGCCATTTTTTTTTGTTTGCTCCATTTCCTTATCTTAGTTTTCTGATTTAGTTTTTATGATTCAAATATATCTGTCTTTATTTAATTTTCTCACGTTTTACTTATTTTTGCTCAGTTTTTGCTTTTGCAGTTTTTGTTCAGTTTGCAGTGATGTAAATTTATAATTATTGCTGACATTTCAAATGAAATTTAACTTACAACAGTGTAGAAATGCTGTAATCTGCATATTTAACATAAATATGGGATGTTTAATTTTTTTTTTTTTTTACATGAATTTTGATAAGTTTTCAATGTGCAGTCAAATTTAGTTACAACAAGCACCACGGGACTGACAAAAGTTCCTCATTAGAATCATTACTCACTATCGGTGATGAGTTAATAAATAGAATGAGAAAATAATATAATTAAATTACTGAATATTATTTATATGAATATGCTTGTATAAACTAGAATATACTTAATGTTAAACATAATTTATTTATCCATAATTTTAAAACCTCACTTAATACTAAATGCGATTTATTTCTCTAATTAAAAACAATAGTAATTAATAATTTTAATTACCTTTATTTACTCGAATATAACTCGCACCCCTGATTTTACTTTACAAAAAAAGAAATTAAAAAGTTTCGGATATACTTGCACACGAAAAAAAGGTTTACCCACTTTCACATCGGAGCGATAACTCGCTCCCCACAGTAAACAACACGCCTTTTCCAGCAGCCAGTATACTGCAGATGCAAGAAAAACAGGTAGTTTTATTGTATCACTGAATCACATTTCCCCCTCCCACATTAACCATGCTATATAGTCTCAAGCAAAACTTATGTTGCACCTGCAAATGCAGTTTTTTTACCTTGAGTATAATATATGTTAAAGATACCAAGCTATTTTATATGTATATAAACTTGGTTTTAATCCGTTTCCCAAGTAAGCAAACAGACAAGTCAAATTTGCGCCTGCAAGTAGTGCAAGTCTTAGGCAACTCGTGGTAAAGGTGGAATAAGCTCTGATCACTATTCTTAGTATTTATCCTTAATGCAAAGCACATCTCCTTGAGGAGATGTATGATGCTATGCATTAAAGGCAAGGGGCCACTACCCAGACTCGTTTTAACCTTTATTGAGGTCTCATCAGTGGGAGCCAGGCTTAGAAATACCAAGGTTTAAGTAATACAGAGCTTATAAATATTTTAC
The DNA here is from genome assembly GCF_054136105.1 of Typopeltis vanoorti. Lineage (NCBI taxonomy): Eukaryota > Metazoa > Arthropoda > Arachnida > Uropygi > Thelyphonidae > Typopeltis > Typopeltis vanoorti. The sequence continues at coordinate 15,887,826 of NC_143559.1, read as the reverse complement.
CAAAACAAGTTACCATGAGGTGCTTTGACCTTATTAAATAAAAATCTCAGGATGAGAGATAGATGTAGAAAATTTTTTGGCCTTTCTACATCTACAATAATATTGGGTATAATATATGTTAAAGATACCAAGCTATTTTATATGTATATAAACTTGGTTTTAATCCATTTCCCAAGTAAGCGAACAGACAAGTAAGTCAAGTTTGTGCCTGCAAGTAGTGCAAGTCTTAGGCAACTCGTGGAAAAGGTGGAATAAGTTCTGATCACTATTCTTAGTATTTACCCTTAATGCAAAGCAATACAAAACCTAGTTTATAAAATAGCTTGGTATCTTTAACGTATATTATACCCAAAGTAAAAAACTTACTACATCTATCTCTCATCCTGAGATTTTTATTTAATAAGGTCAAAGCACCTTATGGTAACTTGTTTTGGTAAAATATTTATAAGCTCTGTATTACTTAAACCTTGGTATTTCTAAGCCTGGCTCCCACTGATGAGACCTCAATAAAGGTCGAAACCTGTCTGGGTAGTGGCAACTTGCCTTTAATGCATGGCATCATACATCTCCTTGAGGAGATGTATGATGCCATGCATTAATGGTAAATACTGAGAATAGTTACCAGAACTTATTCCACCTTTATGAGTTGCCTAAGACTTGCACTACTTGTAGGCGCAAACTTGACTTGTCTGTTTGCTTACTTGGGAAATGGATTAAAACCTAGTTTATATACATATAAAATAGCTTGGTATCTTTGACGTATAGCAAACACAGTAGCTAAAAACTTGTTTTTAGTTTGATGTGTGTGTGAGTCTGCCCACCAGTTGAAATGCAAACAAGCAACAATAAAATTCAATCGAACATGTTAAAACTAAGAAATAGATAGTGTTGGGCAGTTTCGGATATTATGGAATTTTAAGAGAATTAGCATTTCAACTCAAAAATTGTCGGCTTGCCTTTGTCTTTGGGTCATGATGTAATTGTACTGACGATGTATTTACGATACGTAAGACGAAATATTTACATATTAAAAAGTTATCTACAGTGAAACAAATAAGATATTGTTTGATATAATTCTATCTTGAGCAACCTTGATGCATCTGTTGAAAAACAAAAGTTAGATTAAAGCAGAGAGGATAAGTAGAACGCATATTGAATGTTCCAATTAGGCTTTAAGAGGAAATGGAAGGTTTCGCTATACGGTGTGATTGAGGCTTGAAAAATTATCATAGTTGACCGCACCAATCATATGCATGTCTTCATAGCTGCTGTATCTTCTACTGCCATTCCATTGCTGTCTGTTTCACACTCTGCTTTCACTTCTCATTACTCATTTGTGAAGGATTGTTCATTACGTATCTCAAGTCTTGTAAATTACTGGTAATTTTTCCTTAAAATAATGGGAAAGAAGACATTTGGGTATTTGGGTAGATGACTTTGACGATGCACATAAGGAAACTACTCTCAAGGCCGGAAGTAGCAATAGCAAATAGAAGATTCTTGGTAAGTCATACCCATTTTCAGTTTTCCTGAAAACTTTATTTTCCAAAAATCTCCTTGTATATCTCGCACCACGATTTTTTAGCTTTAATTTTTGGAAAAAAAAGTGTGAGTTATATTCGAGTAAATACGGTATCCAGCCAGCTATTTTACATACAGAATCATCGCTTTCAAATTGTTTAATAAATATTTATACTTGAGATTTCAAGATCAGACTGTCTATTGAGAATTCAGCACTGCTTTGTGTAGCGGGAACAATTGTAGCATTGTTTCAATTGTTTTCTAGTGTCAGTATGTAAACATCTTTATTCTTTTGCAATGTCGATACTGTTGAAGAGGACAAAGAAAACTTTACACGCTTCAATTCACAAATAATTTCATCTTTTTCATGCACCAACAGACACTTTCCAATGGAAGGGTTTGTTTTTAACTGATTTTTCAGTCATGGCAGTGTTTGGGTAAAATGAGGGAGGAGGAGGACCGGAGGCTAGACACCAGAAAAGTAGGGATGGTTCCCAAGGTAAAGATAGGTATATACTGGCCCATAATCAAATGCAGGTGGTGATAAAAGCTAAGCCACTCCTTTTATTTTTGTCTATTCCAAGAACCACTACCCAAGCAATTAAGAATGTTTGCATGGTTATCAAACTTTGTATAGTATATCCATGTTTTCTCTACTTATTATAGGACAGTAATGAAATTTATATAATGAAACAATCTTGCGCTCCCTTGAAACTCTGCTAATACTGTGACTTTAACTTGAGCCTAGTCAAGGGCACTGCCATTCTCTGGTACTTTCTATAGTAATATACAGGAGGATAAATTAAATGGGAGAGTAGACATTGTCCACATACCATGGTTTAAACGAATGCTGTTTCTTATTATTATTAATTTATCTTTACTCTATACGAGGGATGTTCAACCTGTCGATCGCGGAGCGATTTTTGGTCGATCTCTTGTGTATTTCTCCTTACTTACAAATTTAATTAAAACTCAAAACATAATATTTTATTTATCATTATTTTGTATTATTTTTAATTTGCTTTAAGTGTATTGCTATTGTTTATTTATTTTTCGTTAAAATTGTCAAATAGTAATTTTCTTATAGGTCCAGGTAAATGAATTAATTTGGATCAGTGGAAGTCAAACAGCGCCGCGCGGTTAGCCTAGTGGCTTTGCGCTTCGCAACCATATGCCTGGGGAAGGAGTGTCCCAGGTTCGATTCCCGTTGTAGACGTGAGGAATTTGAGGATCTTCCTCAGGCATAGCCAAGTTTGCCGGTCTTGGGCGCGGTCAGTAGGGTTTTTTCCGCCAGTTTATCTGGCGTTTTTCATCCCGCAAACAGGCAAACCGGCCCCGTGAACATACACCTCTACAGTCAAAAATATATATCCTCCCCCAGCGGCAGACCAGGCGACAGGTCGGTTGGGAGTAGTACTAACAGGTAGTCGCATCTAAGTAACACGCGGACCCTGCATAGGAAGCGGGAATAACGCGAAGAAGAAGAAGAAGTGGAAGTCAAACAGCGAGCTGAGTGAATATGATTATAAGCAAAGTGTAAAAACTCGATTGTAGCTCAAATATTAAATATTCTAAAGCACATTACATCGATTTTTTTCTTAGGTTAAGTCCCATGTAAATATTGTAAAAAATTAAACTTTGTCTGGGTATAGTTTGTATTAGATGTTTTTGTAAATAACTTTTGAAGCTAACTGTATATACTGCTTTAATAAGAATATGTTAGTGTTAAAAACAAAGGCAGTGTTTTTGTCCGAAGCTGTACATGGCGGCATTAGAAAGATTGTTATTGAAACTTCTATGTATGAGGAAGGCTTGCAGGCTCTAAGTGTAAACATCTCAGAAGTCAGTCAGAAAGAGTTCAAACAACTTTCCAATGGCTAGCAACTTACAATCAAAAGAAAGCAGAGGAGAACCAAAGGCATGCTGAACTTGAAACTTAAGATGAAAGACTCATGCTGATTCTTTGAGGGTTGCCAAACTTCATGCGAGGTCTCAGAGGAGGCCTAATAAAAAGGGACTGAAGCAAGCAGAAGGGGTCCCAGTTCCAGAATTACTGTCAGAGAGGAGGCTGCCCAGTCCAGCGTCACCGTCAGAGAGGCCGCCTGGATCCACGTTGCTTGAGAGAGGAGTTTCCCGCTTTCAGAAAGGAGGAGCTCGGTTCGAGATGTCGCTAGAGAGAGACTACTTCTAGGCTGCAGACAAGGTTTCAAATTGCCGAAAGGAAGAGGTGTCCAATTGCTGGAGAAAAGTTTCCAGGCCAGGTTAATGTCAGACATGCACCAGTGTATTGCGTTTTCATTACAGTTTGATGAATCAAACAACTTCACTGATATTGCTCAGTTAATGGTATTTATTTGCATGGTATTTCAAGATTATTCAAGTAAAGAACTTTTGAAAATTATACCATTATTGGGAAGGACTAGGTGAGAAGACATTTTTTCGGCATTTGATGAATTTGTGAAACAACACAAACTTCTGCTTTTTAAACTTGTGTCTATTACTACTGATGGTGCTCCTGCAATGATAGGTAATAAATCAGGCTTCGTTTCATTATGTAAAAACGGTGACAAATATTCAGATTTTTTAACATACCACTGTATTATTCACCGACAAGTACCGTGTAGTAAAAGATTAAACACAAAAGATGTTTTGGATATTACATTTAAAATTGTAAATTATGTTCGAGGAAAAGCCCTGCAATGGCGATTATTTAAATTACACGCAGATGATGATAGGGAACTTCTGTTGTACAATAATGTTCGCTGGCCCAGCAGAAGTCAATTTTTAGAAAGATTTCTTGTATTAATTAGTGGTATAAAAAATTTTCTTGATAAAAAAGGAGATATTTATCCACAATTGAGTGATAAAAGATTGTTACACTTATCATTTTTAGTAGATTTCTGTACGAAATTAAGCAATTTAAATTTAGAGTTACAAGGTAGAGATAAAAATTTAATTGACATGGTAAGTTCAATAAAAACTTTCCAACAATACTTACTTTTATTAAAGAAAAATATAAATGACTGCGAATTTAGAGATCTCCCATATTTATTAAAATTTTTTGAACAAAATCAAGAAATGCTTCGCTATGATTTAAAAGAATTTATTCATGAAATAGAATTAGTTGAGGAAGAAATAAATTCAAGATTTAAAGATTTTAATAAAACTGAAATGATTGTATCTCATCATCATACGTATCAAGGATTTAAGCCCTAGCATGGCCTGTTCCGGCCTTAGAAGTCATCGTTTAAGAGGACGTCCTGGTTTTCTTTTTCGTAATGGCTTGTACTTTAAGGCTTGTTTTGGTAATCTTTCTGTTTTCATTCTTTGAACATGTTCCATCCATTTATGTTTATATTTTTTAATTTTTTCTATTACTGGTTCTTGGTTTAATTCTTTCATAATACTTCGTTTCTTTTGTGATCAAATAGGGTATACTTTGCAGTTTTTCTCATAAACTTCTTTTCTGCTGTTGTTAATCTTTGTTTGTCTTTTTGTTTTATTGTCCAGATTTCGCTTCCATACATTAAGACCGGTAAGGCTAATGTATTGTATACTTTTAGCCTGGTTTGTTTTTGAACTACGTTTGGTTTAAATATAGAGTTAATTACACCTGTTATATTTTGTAATTTTTACGTTTATATCTTTTTCATTTTCATATGTGATCATACATCCTAGGTAGTTAAATGAATTCACCTGTTCTAAGATCTTGTTATCTATTACTATTTTAGTTTTTGCTGGATCTTGTCCTTTAAAGGCCATAGTTTTTGATTTTTCCGTTGATATTATCATACCATAATCTTTGGATATCTCATTTGGATTTAAAATAGCTTTCTGTAAGTTATCTTCAGAATTTGTAATTATTATTTGGTCGTCTGCAAAGAGGAGAGTGTTTAAGTTAACTGTAGGTGAAAGTTTAAATCCTTGATGTAAATTTTTACTCCATTTTATTATTATTTCATTTAAGTAGATATTAGAAAGAGTTGCTGAGAGTGGACATCCCTGTCGGACCCCTTGGTTTATCTCTCTTGTATATGATAGCTCGTGATTTAATCTTATTTGTATTTGATAATTTTCATATATACTTGTGATAGCTTTTAGGATATTATTTGGTATTTGTCTTTCTTTTAATATGTTAAATAATATGTTTCTTTTAACTTTGTCAAATGCTTTTTCAAAGTCAATAAATGCAATATGTGTTTCTAAATTATATTCTCTTCTTTTCTCTATTATTAATTTTAGGCAAAAGGCTGGGTCTGTACATGATCGTCCTTTTCTAAATCCATTCTGTACCTCTAGAATAAAGTTTTCAGAATATTTCATTAGTTTGTTATTTAAGATTCTGCTATATATTTTGTAACAGGAATTTAGTATCCTTTATCAATAATCAATAAATATCAATTATTGTATCTTTTATCGATAATCCATTTCAAGAAAATTTGAACATCACAGAAATTTCAAATAAAATTAGTGGGTTTTTTATATAAACCAAGCTGAAGTAGAACTTGAGATAATAAACATTCAGAATAGTTTACATTTAAAATCAATAAACATAAAGTCATTTGGAAGTATGCACATGAAAAATTCCCAATATTAACTGATATTGCGCGAAAAATTTTGTCGTGTTTCGGATTGACATACTTGTCAGAATCCACTTTTTCAAATGTGACCGTCATAAAAAATCAATTAAAAAACCAAATTATAAATGATCATTTGGATGATTGTCTGCGATTGGCCACTTCTTCATATCAACTTGACTATGAAAATATTGCGAGGTCCATACAATGCCAAATTTCACATTAATTTTTTTTTTTTTTTTTTTTAATCAACTAGCATTTCCTGTCTCAGAGGTATCATTGATTACAAACAACAGATTGAGTTTATAATCAATCTGTTGTTTTTTCTAACTTTGGTTTTCCAAAATAGAGAAATATTTTATTCCAATATATTTGTTTTGTTTTTTTTTGTTGCATTAAAATATTTGTTGTATTAAAATAATTAAAAGTGATAAATACATTTTTAAATACACAAATAAAGTTTTTAGTTGTTTATTTGTGCATAATCAGATATATGAGGTTAGGCGAACGTGATCTATATAAGAGAGTAGATCGCCGAATAACTTATATATAAGAGAGTAGATCGCCGAATAACTTATATATAAGAGAGTAGATCACCGAATAACTTATATATAAGAGAGTAGATCACCGAATAACTTATATATAAGAGAGTAGATCGCCGAATAACTTATATATAAGAGAGTAGATCGCCGAATAACTTATATATAAGAGAGTAGATCGCCGAATAACTTATAAGAGAGTAGATCGCGAATAACTTTTTATAGAAAATTAGCTCGCATAGTAAAAAAGGTTGAACACCACTGCTGTATACCTTACCGTTATTCTGATCTGCTGTGTGCGCTTTCTCTCTCTGAATCTTTCTTGCTTATATTATTACGTACTATGTTTATCTACCCTTTGCACTATGAGTCTTATACCTAAGATACTAGAAAATTTATTTAATTTAGGCTGTGCCACTAATATCATTTAATTAGCATAAAACTCAATAATATGGTCAGCAGATTTCTCTCTCTAACACAAATTCCTTCAATAAAACTTTACACAAACAGTAAACAAGCAGGCAGCACTTTAACAAAAAAATCAAAACACATTTTTATTTACGTTACTATGAAATATACACAAATTTAAACATTAGGGAGATTGCTTTCTCTATCCATCTGTAAAAATTCTTTAGCATAAATTAGAACCTTTTTACTTCAACAATGATTAATCTCTTTAACTCAAAAACTTATTTACTCTCTGCTTACAATTTTCACGTATTAAACTCCTAGTTGACTTGCAAAGAGGTTAGCTACCTCTCTGTTAAGTTACTTTTACAAACTTTATATCAACTTTAAATATGCTAATAGATTCTCTTAATGACACTTCTTGTTACTCTTAATCTTAATTGTCCAACTAAAACACATAAGAGGAATTGTACAAAGGTATATAACTTACAAAAGCTCTGTATCGCACATTCAGTCAAAGGTCTTACACAAAAAGTTCTAAGGCAATTCTCTCATCTTAGATCTTGAGCTTCCTTCAGGAAATTTGGCTTCAGAAATTTCAGAAATATCTCATCAGGAACATAACGGGCTGTGGACTTGTACAGATCTGGTAATGGTTATTCTCCCACGGCGAAAAGAATAAAACTTCCGAGCGAAGGTGCTTCGGGTAATTTGCCTAGCCTTTTCTCCTCTGCTTGGGCTTGCCAAAAATGCCTGGATGACTGCCTCTTTTGTCTGCCGTCTTGAACTGCCACCAACTGTCAACCAGGATCCCTCTCTCTCTCTCTCTGGACTGGAAACTTTTCTCTGGCGATTGGATCTTCTCCTTTCGGCAATTTGAAGCTCTGTCTCTGCAACTGCTGGAAACAGGAAGCTGTCTGTCTCTGGAGACATCTGAAGCTGGGTAGCCTTTTTTCTCTGGCGACTTTTGGATCCGGGAAGCCCCATATGCTTAGCTCTGTCCGTTTTTATTATGCCTTCTCTGAGACCTCGCACAAAGTTTGTAACCCCCAAAGAACTCAGCATGACTCTTTCATCTTCTTTCAAGTTCAGCCCGCTTTCTGTTCTCCTCTGCTTTCTTTTGATTGTAAGTTACCGGCCATCGGAAAGTTGTTTGAACCTTTCAGACCTGACTTTGGAGGTGTTTACTTGCAGAGCTTGTAAGCCTTTCACATACACACAAAATTTCATAAACAACCTTTCTTATGCCACCATGTAGATCTATTACATACTTCCGGTGGCAAAAGCATTGCCTTTGTTTTTAACACTCTAACATATTCTTATTAAAGGAGTATATATGGTTAATTTCCAAAGGGCTGTTTACAAACACATCTAGTACAAAATATACAGAGACAAACAAGGTTTAATTTTACATCATTCTTATGGGACTAAGTAAAAAAATTGATGTAATGTGCTTTGGAATATTTAAGCTACAATCAAGTTTTTACAATGGTATGCAATCTAATACTGCTTTCCTTTAATATTCCTTGACCATTTTCCCTGCACCACAAACATCCTTCAGTTTTTTATGCCATGGCACTACTCTTATTGCCCCCTTAGTTTATTATAATCACCAGCTTTGTAGTTCTACATACGAGATGGATTCCAAAAATTTCTTGCCTGTCCTACCAAATTCATGCCAATTTTAAAATACTGTGTGTGACATCTATGGGAAGCTTAGTGTACCAGTTTCAACTCTCTAAGGAAGGAGAGAGAGTTGGAGGCACTCATTTGACTAACACGTAGCATGCTAAGTGGCTATAGTGTTAAAAATTGAGTACCATGCTGTGATAAAGTTTTTCACCAAAGAAGGGCTTTCTCCAAGTGCTGTCGAACAGCTATTGGATGGTGTTTATAAGGAAGCCTCTCCTTCATATTTCACTGTGAAGAAATGGGCTAAACGGTTTTGCCTGGGAATTGAGAGCATCAAAGATGATCCTCGTGATGGCTGGCCTGTGGAAGTATTGGTTGAGGAAAATGTTTAGGAGGAACTGTCAACGACAGAAGCTCAAAAAATCTCAGCAAGGTTGGGGCTTCCTATAACAACCGTCTTTCTTATCATTCACAAGAAGCTTCACATGATGGTCAGTGCAAGGTTAGATGCCTTGACTTCTGTCTTCGTTTCAGAAGGAGCATTGTGTGACCTGTTCCCACAAGATTTTATAGCTTGTCCAAGGAATCGGAGAGCAGTGCTGGAATCCATTGTTGCCAGGTATGAAACCACAGCCCTTTATTATGATCCTGTTTCCAAAAGGGAATCCATGGAGTGGCACAAACCAAGCGAAGCACCGCCGAGAAAAGCCAAGTCACTCACACCGCCAAGAAGATTATGGCAACAGTCTTTTGGGATTGCTGGGGAATCCCAAAAGATTCTCTTAAATGACTGCAAGGAAAGAAATACTACCGAGAATGCAGAATATTATACTTCACTCCTGCACAAACTGTGTGATGTCATAAAGGAGGAGAGATGAGGAATGCTGACTCGTGGTATTTTCCCACTTCACGACAATGCTCCAGTCCATATGGTTATTGTTGCAAAGGCTGCAGTGAAGGACTGTGACTTCCAGGAGATTGGACACCCACCCCTACAGCCCAGATCTAGCACCCAGTGACTACTATTTCTTCTCAAAACTGAAGAAAGACCTTCAAGGAAGAAAATTGGCAGATGACAATGAGATGAAAGATGCAGTTTAGGCCATTTTTTAGACAAAGTACATACTTTTTTTAAGAGGGCATAGAAATGTTAATTGAAATATGTGAGGAGTGTGTGTTTAACACACTTTTCACATATTTGACACAGTTGTTTTCTTTCTATCACCTCTAAAAGTTAGACTGGAAACTTATGGAATCGCTCTCATATATCCCTTAATTGAAAATTCCGTATGCTTAGCCTAACAGGTCAAGACTGCATAGATCACTCTTAATGTTCTCACCAGATCCAACATTCTTAAACTCCTGTCCATTCTGTCATTTTTCGTGGGTAATTGTCTCTCATTAGCTGCATGAATTTGTTTAGTTTTTCCTCCATGCACTTTTCTTCCTTCCAGCTGATTCATGAACATCCCCTTCCCCATAGTTAAAATCCCAATAATGATTACTTGCCCTGTGCTTATTGAATTTGCTTGCTGATGTATATTACCGACATCATTTCTACTCCCAACTAGCAACCAGCTGGCTCTTACATTACACCAGATTGCAGATGTATTGGTTTCCTCAACTCAACTTTCCTGCCAAAATTTTGTTCTTGTTATCTCTTATACTTTTCTCTGCATTCTCCCTGAGAATACTATATCCCTTACATTCTATTCCTGTAACAATACTTTCTTCAATAACCAAGTCTCATTAATACTATGATTTTTAGTCAAGACAGACTAGCCAATGCAATAACCTCTCCACCCATTTGCAATATTTAAGAAAGGGGGAAAAAAAAAATCCTCATTCATCTTGCTTTTAAATTGAATCTGTGTTGTTTAGTCTCAAAGCTATGTTTGGTTGTTTTTCTTTCATGTGTTATTTTAGAAGCTCATATATTAAGAGCTAACAGAAATCAATCATCAAGTTGATCTTTTATCTTTCTTGCTGCTTTCTAATTGTTCTAGGATATTATTAAGAGAAATCCATGGACTCATTGAGGGAGGCCACACACACACACACTAGCTATCATACTTGTTTTTGAATTCATTCACACTGCTTGCACTCACAACATCCATTGACAATCCATTCCAGTCACGTATCACTCTATGAAAGAAAAATTAGATCTCATCCCCCACTTGGTGGTATTCATTCTCAGTTTCCAAGGAAGCTCTCATTCTTTCTCCAATCTCCATAAAATGAAAAAGTTCATTAACTGAAATCATCTATGAGCCTTTCAGAAGTTTGTATGTCTCAATCACACCACTCATCTTTCTTTTGTTTTCTAGTATCTGCAGTCTACAAATTCTCAATCTGTCTTCATAATCAGTATTCCGCAATCCTAATATCATTTTTAACACTCCTTTGCCCTCTCGCTGCTGTATCAGAATCACAATGGAGACCAGGTCTGCACACAGTAGTCTAAGTGAGGTCTTATCAAGCTAAAGAGGCAAAATTGCATCCTTATCTTTACATGAAAGTTCATTTGCAATGCAGTTATCTTTTGAGTTGTATTTGCAATCTTTGTTATACGTGGCTCCTGAACTTCCAACTTCCTATCTACTAACATCCCAAGATCCCTAGCTTTGATCAGTTTCTTCTAGCATAATCCCACCAACATAATATAACATATCTCATCATGCCAAAGTGCCTAACTTGACATTTACTGACACTGAATTGACATCCTTTTTCTCATGCCCATAATTCCATCCTATTCAAATAATTCTGCAAGTACTGCATATTCAGCCGCATTTCTGAATACCCTACCTATCTTTGCATCAACAAATTGTATGTCACCTATGAGATCCCTTCCAGTATTGTTAAGATAACCACTGGTTATCTTAAATCTTGCAGACTCACATCCCCCATATACACTTTTTGATATGTCAGTCAACCATCCTCTTATCCATGCTAATATTTTTATAATCCAAACCCATATTCTATTCTTCTATTTATGCAAGAGTCTATCATGCTGTATTCTGCCAAAAGCCTTAGCAATATCCAAAAATATTATGGTGTATCCATTCCCCTTGTCTAGCTCAATGGTAACATTATTATAGAATGTAAGCAAGTTGCTAAAACATGATGTTCCCTTAGTAAACCCATGCTGTTCATTGCAAAGTAGAGATTCTCATTAAGCCCATTTCTGAATGTGAGCCCTAACCAACTTTTCCAAAATCTTCACTACCATTCCAGAGATATTGATTAGTCGATAATTGGATACATCAATTTTTGCACTACCCTTGTTGCAATGGGATTACCATACATTCCATTCCTGTGGAATCTTCCCTGTTATGAGATTCAAATTATATAGCCTGGTGAAAGGAATAGTCTGTTCAGCTGAAGACTCTTTTAGCATCTGTACTGATATCCCATCCGTTCCAGTTGCAGAATTCTTATTCAGTTTGTGCAACAGCTCTAGTACCCCCTCCTCGTACATCTGAGTTTCTTCATTCAGTGAAGAGGTAGCAATGAGTTCAATGTTTCATGCACCAAGTTGATACTTGCAGAAAGTGGCTATTCATTTAGTTGAACAGTCTCTTATACATCAGTCACCTGCATATTATCTGCATTCAGTAGTTATTCTTTTATTCATTCTCTCTTTTACTTGCAACATAAAGACAGAATACTTTTTTTTTAGTTAATAAATTATTATGCCACAGTTTTGCTTGGGTTACCCAGGCATCTTCATGGGCACAAACTTGGAGCATTTACATGCAGGCAAACAGAATTGCAAATATCTGCTTGGAAGAACCCAGGAACTATGTCCATTATTTGCAGAACAGTTGTTCTGGTGTAGCAGACCATGGCATTGATACTTATCACTGGATTCAGTGGGGGAAAAAAATCTCTCTCCCCTCCTTATGCAGGAACAGATATAAATTCGAAACATATGTGAGTGCGCTTTGTCTGTTAATGGTTTTAAGGAGAGGTATAATAGATATTGTGTTGATAGTTTGGGTCTCCATGGAAGTGCCCGTACAATAATAATAATAGTATGCCAAATCTCAACAAATTTAGCTGCTTCACTCTACTTAAAATCTGGGAGACCATCATCATAAGACTTTCAGCTATTTTCCATCCTGTCTGTAGTAGGTGCCGCTCCAGTTAAGAGTGTAGATCCCACTATTTATACTCAACCTGTGCTTGGTTGTTTTCTTACCTGTGTGCATGTGCTCAGTGTTTGTGTCCATGAAGAGGCAAAATATTGGCATAATAATTTATTAAGTAAATAAATTTATTATCTGTAGATGTGTGTTTATTCCACTAAACATCAACATGATGTTTAAAGGATAAAAAGGTAATTTGAATAAGAACATGGAATATCAAGCAAGCATTCGTTCATATATTTTGGCTGTGCACACCCTAGGCAGTCAGGGTGTGCAGTCAAAAATATCTTACGTCTCATATATTAAGATCCAGAAAATTTAAAATATTGCATTAAAATTTTCAATTTATTTTACTTTTGGGTTATCAATTATTATTATTACTTTTTGACATCTCCAAAGATTCATCAAGGGAATGCACCTGCTCTACAACTGTCTGTCTCAACCAACTACATGAACTGCCACAACCATCATCACTACACCAACTGCATCTACTGCTCCCCACCTCAACAGTATTTTTTGTCTGTAAATTGCGTGTGTCTGAAGTCCGATTTGTCTGTATGTGTGATAAAAAAAAAAACCAAGTTTCCAGGAGAACAAAAACCCTGTTACCTCCATATGAGATCGGCTAACTAACAATGTACTGTCGTTCTTCTGGTTATCAATAATCTATTGAAGTTCTTTATTAGCATAAAGTATCTAAATACATCTATGTGATAACTTTATTTTTTTTTATTTAAGCTAAGGGTTATTACATCCCATATTGTTTCATAGCTGAATAAGAAACTCAAAGAGTTTCAAGCCGAATATAGAAACTTAAGTTCGGCGAGTCCAAGTGTAAGCAAATACCGATAGTTCAACACCTAACTTATTTGGTAGTGCAACACTGAGGCATCTCATAGTAAGGGTGGAGCAAGCTCCATTCACTATTCTTGGTATTAACCCATAATGTGAAACCCAGCTCCTAGGAGCTGTATTGCTGTTCTACATTATGAGAGAAGGTCACTACCTAGACCGGTTTCAACCTTTATTGAGGTCTCATCAGTGAGTAGGTAGACCTAGTTAATACCAAATTTGTAGCAAACAGAACTTACATACCCTACTATAAGAATTGCCAAGAAGGTGTCCTAATAAATTACTAATTATATGAAGAGCCAAAGGCTTCAATTCGGCAACGTGAAATTATTTAAGTTAAGGGATATTGCATTCCTAAATAATTTCATGTCGCCGAATTGAAGCCTTTGGCTCTTCATATAATTAATAATTAGTAACTTATTTTTTTTATTTATAATAATGGTAATATATGTGGGTGAGGGACCTATTCTAGATGTTATATAGTAAACATAACGACTAAGGAAATTATTATAAAAGTGTGCACTTAGTAATAGCACTTTTGTATACTTAGTAATTATAATTACAAAATAATTATACTGTAAACATAATTCTGTTGTGCCAATAATTTTACTATTAAAATTATCTGGCAGAAATGAAAAATGAATTTAATGAAAACTCCTATCAGTTTTCATTAAATCCCATCAAGTTGGACAGGAATTATAATTTCAAGTATTTTTGCCAATTGGAGAGGGAATTACCAACCAGTCTTGAAGTTGGCTGGGTGAAGATTGAAATTGATGCATTATAGTGCATCTATATGGCCATATAACATGGGCTGAGCAGCCACTTAGCATTATTTACATACAATATAGTTTCTTTGAAATTGCTTAAAGTGTAATTGTTGATTATTACAGTGGATGCTTGCCTACCGCAATTAATTATTATTATTATTCGTGATACCTCCAAGGAGCCCGAAGACTCATCGCGGGAGGACACCTATTGTACAACTCTCCGTCTCCACTGAACCTCTACTACCAATCATCTACATCAGCGCCATCTACTACCCACAACCACCACAGCTAGTATTTTTTGTCTGTAAATTGCATGTGTTCTGAAGGGCCGATTTGTCTGTATGCGGGATGAAAAACCCGAGTTTTGGGGAGGAAAAAACCCTGCTACCTCCGTATGAGATCGGCTAACTCACCTTCAATTGAAAAAGTCCATATAAAGATTCCTTCTGTCATGACGAGACTTGAACTTAGGCCTTTTCCAATTGAAGGGCACAACGTACCGTCATTCTTTCAATTGTGCTATGGAGAGAACCAAAAATTAGGACCAAAAAAAAAAGTGTTGATAAGCAAATTTTTCATGCCTATGAGCATTGGAATAATGTTTCTTCCAGATTACCTCTATGTACAATGTACTTTAATAAGGAACATGTAAAATAATAATAAACAACTGTAAATTACACTTTAATATATTTTTTTTAATTAATGCTAAATCAACAAGCAAAGTACCACTACATATTCACCTTTTTAGTTGCCCTAGATGTGCTTTTGTTTGAAACACTACCGTAGCCAGGTTTTTGGTGTTGCCCTTGCCATATTTGAAGTTAAGTGTTTTTTTAGTGTGAACACATTGAAACAAGTGGTAAAATCAGTGTCCTTGGTAAATGTGGCGGTCGAGTTTAGCTAGTCTAGAAAACGTGTTTTTAAAGTTAAATATAGTGTGGCTTTTTGTCACAAATTGTGCTGCAATTGTGCATCGGTTAGAAACAAGTGTCCTTCAGTGGTATTGTTTAGAACTGTGTTGTATATATTGTGTTTTCACTGCCGTTTGTTTCACTATATCAACGTGTAAAGATGCCGTCCAACAAGAAACGTACGTCAGCGGCGCGCAGGACTTCTACTACCACACGAAAGGCTGGCTCAGTGTTAGATTTTTCGCAATGGATGCGTTGCGGAAACTGCTATATGTATGCACCGAAAAATGTGAAGGATCTGTGGTCGGTCTGGCAAAATGAGAAGAAGGAAAATGTCGACGTATGTGAGAAGTGTCGGGATAGGCTGGAGTGTTTAGGAATGGAAGCTGACATCGGGACCGTAGCGGAAGAACTTCGGCGGGAGTTTATGAAAATGAAAAATGACCTTCATCTTCTTCATGAGGAAGTGGAAGTGATCGGTAAGGAGATACTGGAAGTTAAAGCTGAGTTTAATGTGTTAAACAGAGAAATTAGGACTATAGAGATTACTTTAGCTGATGTAACTAGAACAGGATTACATATGGGTGAGTCTTTGGTGAATAATTCAGTAATAAATAGTATGGGAGTGATTGGGAGTCAACATAATAAAACCACAAGTGGCCTAGAAGAAACGAGATGTAGTGAGAGTGGGGGGGGTAAGTAATAGAGAGTTGAGTAATGAAGCTGGGAGAGTCATGCTGAATAGTGTAGAGAATGAGTCCATGAGTGTGGACTTGAATGAAGTTATGAGTGGTAAAATATATGGTGATTCTATGATTAAGGGTATGGAGAGTGGTATGCATGAGGAGTGCTTGGCTGATGGGACAATAGAAAGAGTGGCTTTAGCAATAAAGAGAGGGCATGAAACAGACAAGATGATAGTTATGGTGGGTACGAATGACCTGAGAGGTAGTATAAATCGGGTAGGAAAAGATTTAAGAACATTATTAGATATTGTGAAGAGGAAAAGTGTCAATGGGAGAATAGTGTGTGTGCTGCCTCGTTTTGACAATTACGAGTTAAGTAGACGAGCAATGATAATGAATGATATGATTGCAAGAATGTGCAGAAAAAGAGGGCTGGAGTTTGTTGATGTTTGGAGTGTGTTTGAAGGAAAAAGGCAGTTGTATGCTAGAGATGGACTGCATCTTAACATGGAAGGACATAAGCGATTGAAGAAGTTATTGTTTTCTGAACAGGTTGAAGTTATTGGGCAGGGAAACTAATATTGAAAAGGTTGAGTGTAAAAGAGAGAAACTTTAGCACTGATTGTGTATTTATTGATCCTTATAGGCAGAATAAATTGCAGAAGAGAGGGGATAATAATCGACATAGGACTACGGTGGTTAGTGACTTATATATCAGTTCTAAAGCCGGTACAAGATCTAGAGGGAATCTGCAATTTTTGTATACCAATGCTAGAAGCATTCGAAATAAGAGAGAAGAATTTTTGGCATTAGTCAGTGAAATCTCACCAAAAGTTGTAGGCATTAGTGAAACTTGGCTGTCAGCAGAAGATGTGGTCACTGGAATTGAATGTGATGGGTACAGTATTTTCAGGGAGGATAGAGAAGATAGAACAGGAGGAGGAGTACTGTTGATGATAGCTGATGTGTTGCAGCCAAAAAAAGTAGTATATCATGATGATAGACATGTGAATGAAAGTTCATTTGAGGCAGTCTGGTGCGAAATAGTGACCAACGCAACCAAATATACAGTTGGATGCTGCTATAGGCCAGGGAGTACGGGGGGAGATATTGAATTCATGCATCAGCAACTTAGTGCAATGAGTGAAGGCTTAGTGATTATTATGGGGGATTTTAATTATGGTGATATCAATTGGAAGGAGGAAATATCACGTAGCAAAAAGGAAATAGAGTTCATACATCTTCTACGAGATAATTACTTGAAACAGCACGTAACTGAAGGGACACGTGGTGTGAGAGTGTTGGACCTGGTTATTGGTTCAGAGGTTATACGCATAAGTAAGGTGTTCTCGTTACCTCCAGTTGGTGAAAGCGATCATGTGGTATTGACTTGGGAGGTTGCAAAATCTGTGGATTTTTCTATTAAGAAGGGGTATGTACGGAACTACAGGTTAGGCAATTATAACAAGCTTCGGAGTGAGCTTGCAGCCATCACATGGCAGAACATATTGCAAGGGAAAGATGTTAGCAGTGCTTGGGATAAAATCAGCGGGTATCTGAGGAAAGCAATATCAGATTGTGTCCCCATGGTCAGGAGGTCAAACAAGGCAGGCATTAGATGGATGAGCAGTAGTATCAAGCTTGAACTGCAAAAAAAGAAAATGTTATGGAGAATTTACAAGGAGAAGGGCGATCAGGACACCCATGAGCAGTACAAGGCTCAAGCTAGGAAGGTTACCAGCATAGTAAGAAAAGCTAAATCAGATTATGAGAAGACCTTAGCCAAAGAGATCAAGGGTAATCCCAAAGAGTTCTTCCGCTATGTGGCAAGTAAGAGGAAGAATGACTTCGGAAGGATAACCTTAGTGGGTGCTGATGGTATTGAAGTGACAAAATCAGATGTAATAGTCGAGTTACTGAGTGATCACTTCTCAAAAGTCTATCACCCAAGTGAGGCTATCTCTATACCTATAGCAATACCTAATGTGAGAATTGAAGCTAAAGAATCAGAGGTATTAAATATATTGCAAAACTTAAATGCAAACACTGCGGTAGGCTTAGATGGAATATCAGCTCGGGTGTTGCGTGAATGTGCAAATGAATTGTCAACCCCTCTTACCTGGATATTTAATTTAAGTTTGAACTCTGGTATGGTCCCTAGGGAGTGGAAGTTAGGCAAAGTAGTTCCTTTGCATAAGGGTGGCTCTAAAACTGCGGTATTGAATTACAGACCAATCACCATCTCAGGAGTAGTGGTAAAAGTATTGGAAAAGTTGGTTAAAGACAAAATTCAAGAATGGGTGGATCAGGATATGATACTCTATAGAGGCCAACATGGTTTTGTTAAAGGTAGATCCTGCCTTAGCAATCTATTAACTATTCATAATAGAATAACATCTGAGTTGGACAAAGGAACTGGCTACACAGTGGTACTTCTGGATTTTGCTAAGGCTTTTGACAGGATACCCCATAGAACACTGTTACGCAAATTGGAGCAGATGGGAATGGATATTAAATTGGTGATATGGATAGGAGAATGGCTCAGGGAGAGATACCATAAGGTGGTGTATGGAGGAGCCGAGTCCAGAATGAGGCAGGTGACCAGTGGTGTGCCTCAGGGCTCTGTGCTTGGGCCAATGTTGTTTAATTTGTATATAAATGATATAGGAAATGGCTTAAAGGGAGATATTCAGTTGTTTGCTGATGATGCAAAGTTGTGTAGTGCAATAAAAAATCAAGCTGATGTTGAAAGTTTGCAGGAGGATTTAAATAAGCTGGTAAAATGGGCAAAAGAAAATGGATGTCAGTTCAATGTGGAAAAGTGTAAAGTCATGCACTTTGGGATTAAAAGATTACCAGCTGTGTACTACATCGATGGAAAGGTACTCCAAGAGATTGAAGAGGCTAGGGACTTAGGGGTATTGGTAGATAAGGAGATGAAGTTCAGAGGACACATTGCTAAGGTGTCCAAGATTGCACATAGGATTACTTGGTTGTTGAGGAACACACTGACATCCAGAGATAAAGAGGTTATTATTCCCCTTTATAAAGCATTGATACTTCCACATTTGGATTACTGTGCTCAGGTCTGGTCACCTGGATTCCTTGGAGATGAGGAGGCTGTGGAGAGGGTTCAGAGAAGAGTGACCAAGTTGGTGAGTGATATAAAAAATGCTCCCTACATTGATAGATTGAGAGCTTGTGGATTGCAGAGATTGGTTGATAGGCGAAGAAGAGGGGATATGATAGAAACATTCAAATTACTAAAAGGTTTTTATAGGATTGATGCAGGGGAAATGTTTCAGCTGTGTGATAGTGATGGAAGAACAAGTGGCCATCTCTGGAAATTAAAGAAGAGTGTGGTTAACAAAGGTGTCAGAACAAGGTTTTTTGCCTGGAGGGTGGTGAATGAGTGGAATTCATTGCCTGACTTAGTTGTGAGCTCTTTGTCTGTAAATGAATTCAAGAAGAGATATGACAGATATCGTTTTGCTAGTTTGGGTCTCCCGCGATGAGTCTACTGACTCCATGGAGATACCCATAATAATAATAAATATCCTGAAACCAGTGCTCCTGACAGCTGCCACAGTACCATAGTGTTTCTACTTCTCTGTTGAAACATATTCATTGACAACTCTTTTCCTTTATAGATGCATTTTAACTACAAAGTTTCCCAAATCATACAACTAATGAATCACTAACAGTTTTTAATAAGAAAAATTGTTCAAATGCTCCTAAGTCCCAAAACATGCATGTTGAATGTATGGGAGTGCAATTCCTTGATGCTTGGTATTGAATGGTTTTTGCATCTTTTTTTTTTTCACTGTGGCACTAATTATATCATATTTTGTGACACATGTTGAAATGAAAAATTGAAGACTTGTTCTTTTCCTCAGAGTAAAGCTGGAAACAAAAAAAAAGTCTATGGATCAATTGATTATCAATTTGAAAGCACCAGTTATCTGCTCCTTGAAGTTAAGCGAGCTTGAGTCAGTTAGTACTGGGGAGAATGACCACCTGATGCTGCAAAATTATTTCTTTTACCCACACAGCACTGTCATGTTATAGATCATGAGACCCCTTACATGTAGGGCTGATAAAAAAAAAAAATAAATAAATAAAATAAAAAATAATGCAAAAAGTAGATCAAAATTGGGTGGGATTTAGAAATACATTCAGAGCATATTCTATATACTTGGGAGTACCATACTGTACTCCCAAGTATATAGTTGTTGCTAACATGTGGTATCAGATGATACTTGTTTGAAAAGAAAAAAAAAAATTTTTTTTTTCCCCATTTGCCTCAGAAAATCACTAGCAGTGGGAAAGAATGGGGGGGGGGGGAATCATCCACTGTATTTCCATAATTTTTTGCAAGAACTATCATGGCTGTGACAAGTTTGTCATTCAGATAGTGATGTCATTGAGCACTGTCAGATAGTGAGAGCATCTAATTGTTGCTGTGATGGTATCAAATTCAACTCGTTTGACCTGAAATTTTTTTACCTAATTAACTCAGAAAATTAGTAAAGTGCAACCACTACCTTTCTCTCATTTTTGCAAGAAATGTCATGTCTGTGATAAGCTGATATTCAAAGAGCTCTATGAACTTGTGGTTCTTTTGTAATAATATGAGCGTATCAAAATTTACATAAGTTAATGATGTCAATCGATTTTTGTTTTATATACTCCGCATAATTATTTTGCCTTTTGCAAATGTTTGAGGGTGGTCATCAACATCTAATAATTTTCTCCAATGAACAAGCACTGAATTCGTAAAACATTTGTAAAAATGGTTACAATAAGAAACATTTCACAAGATCCTCCATAAAAATGCCATTAAAAGTAAAAAAAAAAAAAAGAGATTACAAGAATGCCATAGCCATACCTTACATTAGGTCATTTCAGAAAAAAAAATAGAACACTACTTAAATACAACATCAAGAAAACCTTCAAACCCTCCTGGCAAAATTAAGAAATTTACTTATCTCCTCCAAAGATCCTCTTCTATACCTTGCCCAACCAGGGGTTTACAAAATTCATAACCTACCTTACATGGGGGAAACAGGACACACTATCCCAACCAGAAAAGATGAACACAAACACCACATTAAATACCTCCACTGGTAAAACAGGCCTATCAGATCACGCACTCCAAAAATGATGCAGAATTGACTGGAAAGGCACCTACACTGCACCAAAACCTGGTTTGAAAGAAAATTCAAAGAAATTTGTGAAATGCGGAAACATCATTCAAATCTGAACAAAAATGATTGATTAATTATTCCAAGAATGTCGAGGACCCATTTTCAACCCATAGCAACAAGGACAACCCCAGACAGAAGAAAATCTCAGTACGAAAGGATTGTACAAATTGTTTAATGTAGTTCCTTTTTTTCCTCTCACCAGACGTCAGGCTAGAATAAATGATTAACAAACATTTAGATTAATTTTATTTTACCTTTGTATAGTGCAGTAGCTTGTATATTGTACATATGCATGTTTTCCTTATGTTGACCTCAATACAGAAGTCGAAACGTTGATTGTTACATGCTTTAATGTTAAGTAAAATAATTATTCTAACACGTGTGTTGTGTGTCCATAAATTTTTCACTATGAATGCTGACCACCGTATATATATAACCGCAATAAAATAAAATAAAAAAATTAGCTTAAAGAAACGAACTGCAGTAACCTGCGTCAGCAGAGATGCCATATCATAGGATTTGATGAATGTTATGTAAGCTGATGGTGTGCATGTAGGCGTGCCTGCAAGTGAGAGAGAAATAACTAGGAATGTTTTTTGTTTTTTTTTTGAGTGACAGATACCATAAATATTTATTTATTGAACATACCATTATGTGAGTTATGATTATTGTATCTACTTAGCCATGTCTCAGTTATGAGATCCTCTTTATTTTTATTCCTCGGAGGGAGTAGATGGAGCTCTTTTGGCCCTAATTTTTGGAATTAGCTGTTACCATAAGCCTAGCCCATGTATATCGATTTTAGAAACATCATAGTGAGAGAGTAATGAGAAATAACTGTTATGATCTTGTAATGCTCTAAACTCTAATACTCACTGTTGTCTGAAATAGTTCAGGTTCTGCAGTGTTTTCTTGAGTTGGGTTAAAATCATGAGTTTCCTGGAGCAAAAGTAATGCTTTAGTGAATCTAAGATTGAATAACTCAGGGACAACAAAGGCCTGGAAAAAAGTTTTTCTTCTCACTAAATTGAATTGAGCCTATAACAACCTTCTTTTCTTACAGACGCATGTGCACAGTTAATATATTAAAAACTTATTAAAATATTGGTAATGATTTATGGTACTAGTGCACAATAGGTTTACAACCTTTTATGCATGGGTGAAGCATAAACTAATTATCCATCTTTCAAGGTTTTATTTTTTACATTATTTTACCTATGCGCCTGTGTAGCTCAGTGGAAGTGACATTTGCATTCCATGGTGCTTGACTGCCTGAAGGAAGACCTAGGTTCAAATTAATCGCAGACTGAAGGGACATTTTCTAAGCTTTTCTTCAACTGGTTCCCAAGTTAGTCGACCTCTGGCATGGGCAAGCAGGTTTTTTCTCCTGGAAACTTGGGCTTACCATTCTGTAATCTCAAGAAAATCGACCGTAGAACCTACACTATCTCAGACAATAAATATATAGTGTTAGGATTATTGATCACAAGATGGCAGCACTTGTTAGCCATCTCTCTTCACCAGATACTGGATATTGTTAGTGATAGTCTTGGGCCAGCTATCTAATTTTTCTCCATTGGAGATTGAAACCCCCCCCCCCCCCTCAGTCTCCAAAAAGTTATGACAAAAACGTCCTCACCTACTCCCTGTAAGGGAATCAAAAGCATTATCGGGTAGTAGCAGGGATACCTATCCAAATGCATTTAGTGCTACATGAAGATCAAATAGAATTAACTACATTCAAAATAATAACATTATTATTATTATTCAGGCCTCCATGGAGTCAAAAGACTCATTGTGGGAGGTCCTTCCTAAGAACATAAAGTCTGTCAAGACTCATCGAGGGGAGGTTCCCCCCCCCCCTAAGAAACAGTCTATCATACCACTCCTTAAACTCATTGACTGTTCTCGCCCTCACCACTCTATCAGGCAATGCACGGCTCAACCACCTTCCATGCAAAGAAACCACTCCTCACCCTCTTGCTCACAGTTTCCTTTCGTAACTTCCAGGGATGGCCTCTTGTCATCACTCCTTCCCGCTGTTCAACCAAGTGAAAGAACTCCCCAGTGTCAACCCTGTAACCACCTCTCAACAGTTTAAAAGTCTCAATCATATCACCTCTCCTTCTATCTGCCAAATTCTGCAGTCCACATTCCCTCAGCCGATTCTCATAACTATCCTTGTACAGTCCTGAGACCATCTTTGTTATCTGCCTTTGTACCCTTTCCACAGTTAATTTATCCCCTTCAAATCCTGGAGACCAATCTGAGAACAGTAGTCCAAGTGTGGTCTGATCAGGGTCTTATACAACAGAATGATAACCCTCTTATCTCTGCAGGTCAGTGTCCTTCTCATAATTGCAGCAATCCTCTGTGTTACCTTCACCACCTTTGCAATATGTCCCCTAAACTTCAGGTTTCTATCAATCATCAACCCCAGATCTCTTGTCTTCACAACTTCCTCCAGTATAACTCCACTCATAGAGTATGCAGCATCTCATCGATGTTTCCCAAACCTCAAGACCTTACATTTTGCTGCATTAAACTGACACTCCATTCATTTGCCCATCTATCTAGCTTATTCAAATCCTCTTGCAGGGCTACCACATCTGCACTATTACTAATAATCCTTCCCAGCTTCGCATCATCCGCAAACAACTGAATATCCCCTTGCAATCCACTGGCAATGTCATTGATATAAAGGTTAAACAATATAGGTCCTAGTACTGAGTCCTGTGGGACCCCACTTGTAACCTTCTGTCTCCTTGAAACTGCTCCACCATACACAACTCTCTGATACCTATCAGACAGCCAATCCTGAATCCAGTTGACCAATCTGACATCCAGACCCATGTGCTGCAACTTAAATATCAGCTTATCATGTGGCACCCTGTCAAATGCCTTCGCCAAGTCTAAGAAAATTGCAGTATATGCCTTTCCCTCATCTAATGTTCTTGTAACTTTATTATAAAAGGCTAGCATATTGCTAAAACAAGAGCATCCTTTCACAAATCCATGTTGACTCTCACAGATAACATTACCCTCATCTGCAGAGTGCTGTATACGGTCCCTCACTACTTTCTCCAAGATCTTAACTACTGATGACACACAGACTGGTCTATAATTAGACACTTCCAGTCTGTTACCACCCTTATGCAATGGCATTATCTTACCTTCCTTCCATTCCCTGGGCACCTTTGCCGAAGCCAGACTTTCATTGAAAAGCCAGGTTAAAGGCACTGTCAGTTCCCTACCACATTCTCTCAAAACTCGTGGTGAAATACCATCCAGTCCCAAAGCTTTACTGACATCCAGAGTACTCAATATCTGAAACACACACTCCTCCTGTACCTCTAAACCTTGAACTTGCCCTATCCCTCTAGCATTAAAACTGACTCCTGCAGGATGAAATACTCCAATAAAGTGGTCATTGAACAATTCCACTATGTCCTCTGCATCAGTCACTCTATTCCCATTTTTATCCCACAATATCATTCTTCCATAGTCATTTCTCCTCCTACTGGCCACATAGCTAAAAAATTCCCTAGAATTTTCTTTAGATCTTAGGGCTACTCTCCTCTCATATTCCAGTTTCGCTTTCCTTACCACACTAGTCACTCTTCTGGCCTGTGTCTTATATTCTTCATGCATCCTCTCTTCACCTGTCTCCTTATATCTCTTCCATAGCCTCTTTTTCATATGCAATTCCTGTTTAATATTGTTTGTCATCCACTTTACTCCAAATTGTGTCTCGTGGTATACAACTTGCCATTGCTGCTAACAAATATTCTTTCACAATTTCCCATGCACTAACGATATCCTGGCCTTCCAATTCCTCCCTCCATGAAACTTCCCGAAGTTGATGTCTAAGACTGTTATAATCACCTGCATTATAATTCCACATAAGTTCCCGTCTCTTTGATTCTCCTGCATGTCTATTCATTTTCCAAGTCAAAACCATATGGTCACTCTCTCCAACTGGTGGGAGAGATGTCATCTCAGTTATTATCAACTCTTCTGATGCTATAACCAAATCTAAAACTCTTGAACCTCTTGTTCCCTCTGTTACATGTTGCCTAAGACATTTGTCCCTCAAGAATTCTAGAAATTCCATTCCACTATTACTACATGCATCTTCCTCTCTCCGATTTATACTACTGTAGTTAAAATCTCCCATAACAATCATTCTTCTTGCACTTGCCAAACTTAGCTGTCTAAACATCTCCTGGTCCCCATCCTCCGTGCTCCTCGGTCTGTAGCAACACCCCACTAAATATCCTGTCTTGTCTACCTTTATCTCACACCATATGCTCTCAAAATCATTTGTCTCACTTCCTTCCAAAGCTTCCACTCTTAGAGGACATAGGTCATCACTTATCATAAGCAGTACCCCACCACCACGCTTTCCCCTCCTATCCTGACGAAAAATGCTATACCCAGTGACTTCTATTCCTGTTATTATATCCCCTTCTGTCAACTACGTCTCAGTGATCCCAATAATTTTTGGCCAGGCTGATGCTATCTGTGCCACCAATTCCTCTCCCTTGACTGGTAACTGTAAATTCATTAAATGTATTGCTTGATAATAAAGTTTTTATTACTGTCTTGTGCTTAGGAGATTCAGTACTATTTATTAATATTAAAAAAAAAACTTGAAGTTAGTTTTACTTTCTTCTACCTGGATGGTAATCAAGTACTGGATAGTAATTCAGTACTTGTATCCATACTGTGCACTTCTTACAAATCTGTGTTTAATATTTCTGCTTTTTATTTATCATTAATGGCTATCTTTTCTTAATTTTTTGTTGATTTTCAGTTAGATAACAAAAAATAAAACCTAATATGGTGTGATTTTAAGAATATAGCTAAACACTGCTTTATTTGCTTTCCGTGTGCTGCATGCATATTCTTATCTTTATGCCAAGAAAGATGAAAAAAATAAAATTAATAAAATAAAAAATGGAAAGAAAAATCCTTGTTTCTCCAATGGTACAAGTGTACTATAGGTTTACACAAACCTTTCATAGTGGAAGCCACATAAAATACATGGACACAAATTACATAATGATTCACTGGAGTATGCTGTAGCATTCCTGCTTTAGTCAACCATTGACCCTAACCTACCTATGGCAAAACATAAATACAATTTATATATAAGATTATATACAACTTATAAGCTGTCATGGATTAGCATCTCACAGGATTCTTTGAATTTTCATGCTAATATGTAACCCCTAATCTCATCATGAATAATGACCCAGATTTCCAAGGAAATGGATGGCACAACTGCAACTCGCATATTTGGTAACAAAAATAGAAGGCTGTACAACTCAATTCCCAAAAGCCAAGTACGAGAAAAAAAAAAAATGTAGATATATAAAACTTTTTGATGGGAGTTAACAGTTTATTTTTTTAAATAAATAACCAACCATTTGTTATCTAACCTTTTGATGTCTGAACATGATCAGGTAATAGAAATTTGCCATATTACTGGTAATGGGGGCCATTTAAGAGAGTTTAGTTACATATACAAGTTTTCTTCAATAGGAATTGTGATTGTGTGGCCTGAGTTGAGGCAACTATAATTCCAACCAAACCAAAAGTTGGGTTACCTACACATTGGCTCCTTCATTTTATGTTCCTAGCATAGATACTGATAAAAACAAATAAGATAGAATACCAAAGAAATAATTTTTTCTGATTATTTTTTCAACATGAATAAATTGCTTTAATATTAGTTATTTGTAGAAAGTTTTACAAAATGTATTATGCTTGACATGAAATTATATTCTTTTAATCCTTTACCCAAGAATAAGCAAACAAAGGTTGCACATGAAGTATCTTCACAACTAGTGTTTTGTACATAGAGAGAGGCTGTTACATTCACATCACTTGTCTCAGTATCCCATAGCACAAAGATTATGGGAAGGGGGTAACTACCAATACCGGTTTTGACCTTTATTGAGGTCTCATCAGTGGGAGTCTGACAAGGATGATAACAAAATTAAATCAATGCAGAAATTGTATACTTTTCTACTGTATCACCATATTATTAAATACATGTGATCAGGGATAGTTTTATAAAAAGTTTTACTTCTGGGTTACTACTTGTATAAAAGTAGTAAAATTGTAGATAATTGTAGAGTCTTTTACTGTTGGGTTGCTTTACTATTTGCATATAGAAAGCATGACACTTCTGCATCAAATTACCATTGTATCTTCCTTTGTCTTGCTCCCACTTGAAAGACCTTGATAAAGGTTGAAACCGATCTAGGCACTGGCCCTCTCTATAATGTTTTTGCATCACTGAATATTGTGGAATGCTGAGGCAATTTAACTGGCCTGGTTAAGTGAGTGGTTAGTCTATCCAACCAATAGGTCGCAGATTCAAATCCCACTGTAGTTAATATGGTTGCGATTTATTTTAGGTGGAAAATCAACTTCATTGCCTTGTGTGAGCAGATTCAAATCCCACTGTAGTTAATGTTTGTGTTTTATTTTAGGAAACAAATTTCTTGAATATTAAGTTATATTTTAGCTAGAGTTCAATATGAACTAAATATGCAAGTAGTTAAGAAACAAAATTGTGCTATTTAAAGTTAAAAGTTGATTTCTGATGAATTTAGCAAATTCCCTTCATGAAAGTTTTTTTAATGTCACAACTACATAACATACCATGAAATCTATAGTAGATCAATGCTGTATGTGTGCACGGCAGGAGCCACTTTGAAAAGTAAAGAAGAGGGAGGTATTGATTATATGTATTAATAAAAGATTTGACAGTTTAACATTTAAATAACATAACTGGTAAAAAAAAAAACACTATTTTAATTGTATATTTCACCAACAGTAACTGAAGGATAAGAAAAAATCAGCAATGTCATGATACATGAGTAATCATCATCGTCATTCATATCAAGGATTTAGGCTTAGCATGGCCTGTTCCGGTGCCTTAGAAGTCATCGTTTAAGAGGACGTCCTGGTTTTCTTTTTCCTAATGGCTTGTACTTTAAGGCTTTTTTTTTTTTTTTGGTAATCTTTCTGTTTTCATTCTTTGAACGTGTTGCATTCATTTATGTTTATATTTTTTAATTTTTTCTATTACTGGTTCTTGGTTTAATTCTTTCATAATTTCTTTGTTTCTTTTGTGATCAAATCGGGTATACTTTGCAGTTTTTTTCATAAACTTGATTTCTGCTGTTATTAATCTTTGTCTTTTTGTTTTATTGTCCAGATTACGCTTCCATACATTAAGACCGGTAAGGCTAATGTATTGTATACTTTTAGTCTGGTTTGTTTTTGAACTAGGTTTGGTTTAAATATAGAGTTAATTACACCTGTTATATTTTGTAATTTTTACGTTTATATCTTTTTCATTTTCGTATGTGATCATACTACCTAGGATGTATGATCACATACGAAAATGAATTCACCTGTTCTAAGATCTTGTTATCTATTACTATTTTAGTTCTTGCTGGATCTTGTCCTTTAAAGGCCAAAGTTTTTGATTTTTCTGAATTGATATTATCATACCGTAATCTTTGGCTATCTCATTTAGATCTAAAATAGCTTTCTGTAAGTTATCTTCAGAATTTGTAATTATTATTTGGTCGTTGGCAAAATGGAGTGTGTTTAAATTCACTGTAGGAGAAAGTTTAATTCCTTGATGTAAATTTTTATTCCATTTTATTATTTCATTTAAGTAAATATTAAAGAGTTGCTGAGAGGGGACATTCCTGTCGCACCCCTTGGTTTATCTCTGTCGTATATGATAGCACGTGATTTAATCTTATTTTTATTTGATTATTTTCATATATACTTGTGATAGCTTTTAGGATATTATTTGGTATTTGTCTTTCTTTTAATGTGTTAAATAATATTAACTTTGTCAAATGCTTTTTCAAACTCAGTAAATGCAATACGTGTTTCTAAATTGTATTCTCTTCTTTTCTCTATTATTAATTTTAGGCAGCAGGCCAGGTCTATACATGATTGTCCTTTTCTAAATCCATTCTGTACTTCTAAAATAAAGTTTTCGGAATATTTCATTAGTTTGCTATTTAAGATTCCTGCTATATATTTTGTAACAGGAATTTAGTATACTGATACCTCTATGGTTTTTAGGGTCATCTCTATTACCTTTTTTAAAGATAGGAATCACAATTGCTTTTTTTCCATTCTATTGGGGGGATACCACTTGAATAAATTTTATTTAAAAATAAGAGTCTTTCTTTGAATCTTGTTCCTGCGTATTTATATAGTTCTGAACCTAGCTTATCTTCTCCAGGTGATTTTCCATTTCTTGTTTCTTTCAGGCTGATTTCTAATTCTTCTTTCGTTATTTCATTTTAGTTAATTGTTTGCTAGTTGTCTTTTTTAAAATATTTGTCTGTCCACAATTCTGTGTAGTAATTTAGAAATTCTTCTAATTTCAATGCATTGTTTAATTTTATGTTTTCTTTGGTATCTGCATTTAAGTGTTTCAAAATCTTATATACATTGGGTCTTATTTTATATAAATCATGTTCTAAATTAGAAACAAATTTGTTCCATGATTCTCTGTCTTTTTCTGACTCCTCTTTTAGTTATGGCTCTTATTGTTTTATATTCTATTTCATCTTCTAATCTTTTACTGCTTAACCATTTGTGATAGACTTCTTTTTTCTTTCTGATTGTATCATCCCAGATCTTCAGTTTTTTTCCTTTTATTGAATTTTTTGGTCCTTTCTAAGCTTTCATTTGCTGCTGCATTTAATATATATAGAATTATATATATTAAGCCATTCTAGTTCTTCATTTTGTTTTATTTTTTCTAGATATGGTTAATTCTTTGTTCATATAGCCATTGTACATTTGTGTCATTCAATAGTCTAGTTTTATAAACAAATGTTTCAAATTTTCTTTTTGTTCTTGTTACTTGTAGCCATTTAGGTGGTGATCTTAATTTTATTTTAACAAGTGGTCACTGCTTATTTCATATCCTCTGTGAACATCTAGTGAAAATTTTGATGTCTTTACATTTAATATAAAATAATCTAATATTGATTTCCATCCTCTTGCTGTCCAAGTATATATCTTTATGTTTATAGAAGGAATTCATTATTTTTAGGTTATTATAAACCACAAAGTCAGTCAGTTTTTTACCATTCCTGTTTAGAAATGAATTACATAATTTTAGCAGGAGACTTAAATGCAAGAATTGGAAACACGAAAATCATCTTTATTTATTTTATTATATATGTTTTGTAGCTGATTATAAAAATCAATATTATCCTGTTCTCTTCCTTCTTCTGCGGCATATAAACCAATTATTGTTAAATAGCCTCTATCTATTTTTTTATTCTAGCTTCTATTATTCTTTCATTCCATAATTTATAATGTTTTAACTGTTTTGAAAGGGAGTTATAAATCCAAATCATGACTCCTGCTCTTTGGTCTCTGTCAACTCTACTGTATATCACATTAAAATTTTCGGTTCTCATAGTTCCTTTTAATTTCTTTTTTTCTTTCAGTGATTACTGCTATTTTAAAATTTCTTTCATTTAATAGTTGGTCTAATTTCATTTCTTTATATGCTATTCCTCTTACATTCCAGTTTGCTATGTGTATTATATTTTTGTTTCCATTTTTGTTTTACCTTTTCCATTCCAGGGTTGTTTTCCATAGATTCAATCCGATTATCTTTTTCTGTCAGCTTACAAGTAGAATTGTGTTCTCCATGTCAGGGGACTAGCCTGGTGACGGAATAGTTCAGTGGTAGGGCTGCTACCTTAAGGCTTCTAAACTAGCCTTCTTCCAAATTTAAACCCATAGGAGGAATAGGGTATATTGAAGGGAGAAAGATTAGATTATAGAAGAATTATAGTAAGATTTATACAGAGAGCATAGTTGTAAGGCCAGCATAAGGGTCATAAAATAAGAAGAGTTGGCTGATAAGGCCTTATCAGCCAATTCTCTGAGTAATTATAAGCTATTTTAATAATCTGATTAATTGCTTATAAATGAAGTCTGCTTAACTCATACTAATAGGACGATGTTTTAGATATGCTTTTCAATTTGCTTACAATAAGGTATTCATGAATTTAATTTATAAAATTAGCATTAATATTTCATAATCTAACTTGAATATCCAAGTAAAATATCATACTTTTTTCTTTGTTCTTTTAACAGGCGCCGCAGGTATCGCCCCTTGTCACCCAACAGTTTGGCTATGGCAGGCTCCCAGTCTTCCCAAGGCACCACCCCCGACTGAGGTGTTGCATAATCATAAGTGGTGTGTCAAAGTTGTGCAATCACTTAGTGTTAAATAGCCAACTGCATTATATACTCTTGCTTTTTTTGCAGGAGTGCCCAGTGATCAAAAGCTGTCACTTGTTGATGGAAGAATCACTGAAATTAATTACTACACTGCAAGGCATCTGCACATGCTTCAGAGGTGATTAATTGGTTTTAAGGATGCAAGATGGAGTTCGATTGGCCTTTCCAAGTGTAGTGTTTATTTATTTATTTTTAATTTTTGTCTCATTTTGACAGTGGCACAATTACTTATGTAAAATATCTCTTCATAAAAATCCTATTCTGTAGTGGACTCTAGTCAGTTATATAGTTCCTGCATTTGCAGCAGTCAGGGATGTGATTTCATACTGGCAGAGAAACACAGTTGGCCAATCATTTACTATTATTTTAAACAATTTTGCACTTTGAATACCCAATATGGTATAACATTCTAAACCAAATATAATTAATAACACAGCAAGTACTGTGTATATGAAAGAACATTGACTAAAAGCAATGTTTATGTATATATGTGTGTTACTTGAGCAAACACAATTAAAATATTGCACACCAAAATTGCCTAACTTCATATATAAATCAAATCAAACTAGCTTAAATGAAGTGATGCAAAGAAGGAAAAAAAAAAAAGTATTTATTATGATACTGTACAGAATTCATTTGTCATGTGTGCTTAATAAATACTCCTAGTATTTTTTTTTCTTTATTAATTTCAGTTTTTTTTGCTAGAGCATTGTTTGTTCTTTACTGGTAGTGTACATTTCTCAATTTTTTTCTGCATTTATAATCGTGTTGCATAGTAAATGCTTATAAATAAAAAGTAGAAAATCAAATTAGTTTCATAGATCAGGGCATGAATCTTTTTCATATCACTTCATCATCACTTTATCTTATTGGTCATATTTATTTACAAAGCTACTTGACAAATGGAAGACCACAGTTACTGTTGTATGTAGTGGTATGTAGACTATTTACTGTGGTTCACAGTCAGTGGAAATCACTTGTACATATTTGTACAGCTTGTAACGTATGTCAAAACTTGTATGTTCTTGCTGTGCAATGCACCTCATCAGTTTTCCTTTTGTAATGTGAAATTGTGTAGTCTGTTACTGTGCATTGTGTGCATGAGTACACATGCATCAGAACTGTTCTTAAGTGTATATTGTATTATTAATGCAAAGTGATGGCTATTTATAAGACAAGACTGAAACCTGCCTGATTATTACTTTTTTTATGCCCACGTGGACCTGTATGGACCTTCTGAAAAGTAAATAAAGCACTACTTAAACATGTAGTATGTAATATAAATTATATGCTTTATTGATGTTTCGTCAACCTCAGCAGTTAAAAATTAAAAAAGATAAGTTTCTCTTTCTGTAATATATGTGTATACATAGTAGTGGCTTTGGAAATTATAACCTGCATTTTGTATACTATGTTCATATATTACTTTTTAAGCAGTACCTAAGTAACAAAATTAAAATAACAGATTCAGTGATAAGGTTCAGTACATGTAAACAACCAAGATGGTCTTAAGTCTATGGAATGCACACCGTGAGATTATTAAGGATGTATGAGTTACAAAGTTTAATAGGCAGAAAAGAAGGCACATACAAAAAAAAAGTATAAATTACTACTAAAGAAATTTTAAAGGATAGGTGCAGAGAAAGTTTTCAGGGTATCACAAGAGAGAGAAGGAACAAGGGAATCATGTAAGATGTGCAGGAATGTGGTTAGCATGGGGAGCTAGATTATATGCAGATTCTAGCAGGTGAGAGGAATATATTTAGAGTGATCAGTACACACCATCTCCAAAATGAGACAAGAGAAGTATAAGTGAGAATGTGGGTTTCTCATGATGAGTTCCTGTTACTACTCGCATGAAGATGCTAATTGTGCCAAAAGTAATCCATTTGAGTACTTTTTTCTTGTATTAAGAAATTTGAAACAAAGTAAGTATTATTCATAACAGTACTGTACTGTACTGTAATATTATGAACATTTTGTGTATGGTATTGCATGATGTAACTTCCATAGTTACTATTGAGTATTTTTATTTATTTATTTAAACAACAGATTACTGTTGTAGATTAGGATACCATGATCAGATATCCTGTTCGTGGTAACTTAAATGCACTATTTAGAAATTTGTTTTGATTGTAACATCTGTACCAGCAGTCTCCTTATTGCAGACTTGTAAATTTTTTTTAATGTTATTTCATTATAGATAGCTCTGTTTTACAACAAATCAAAACCAAAATTTGTCTTCAAAGTAACGTGCACTTTGTAATTTCAGGTTTGTATCCATAAACTTTGTCTGTTTTTCTGATGTGCCTAAATATTCATTAAAACTTTGTTTTATTTTTTTTTATATATATATATATATATATGTGTTATTATTTATTTATATGTAACTATTAGTACACTTATTGTGAATTATTTTAGAAAAAAAGGCTTTAAAAAGCTACCTTTAGGTAGCAACTAGGGTAAATTAGGCAGCAGGTCTGCTGTAATAAAATTTTTTTCTTCTGAACGAATACTGTTTTTTTTTTTTTTTTTTTTTTAATCCTTTGCTAATCAGTTATAGCAGTTTTTATAATAAAATACCTAAATTTCATCTTGCAATTATTTGGGATGGATTTGTATTTTAGTTAGTATCCTTGTGATCTTGATGGGGGAGGGATAACTTTTTTTTTACTGTTTACTTCACTTGTTACTTAGTTTTGTTGTATACTGGTTAAGACAATTTAAATGATAATGTTACTGTTATGATTGTGCTTATATTTAATTCCTATGGAGATAAAAAAAATCTATTCATTATGATCTACAGACAAGTTAGAAATATGTTAATTTTACTAGAAGAAAAGATGCTCTAATTTGTTGGTCCTATATAATCAGAACATTAAAACATTCTGAAATATTAACATCCTCCTGTTTTCTTGCTGATATGTAAAACTCATATATATATCAATTTCATTGTCCTCAAATTCATCCATAACTAGTTTTTTCCCAGTGAAATTGAATTCAATAAAGAAAATAGTGATTCACATGGTATAAATTAAACAAAAAAAAAAAAAAGGATAGCTAGTAAAATGGGATGCAAATGCTTGGAAAATGCTCCCTAATCTCTAAGTTGTGAACGATTTTTTGGGCATGTATTGACCTGAACAGTGGGTAGTGAACTAAGGCCTCTTTGCTGCCCTCAAATGCAGCTCTAGGAACTGTTTTTGCCAGCCTGGCTGGCCGAGTGGTTAGCGTGTCCATTCTCTAGTCAAGAGGCTGCAGGTGTGAATCCTGCCTTGGGCATGGATGTTTGTGATTGTCTGCAGAAATATTAGTGATGGCAGTAGATGGCGTTGGTGTAGTTTTGGTCAATTGGTGGATTGTGAGTTGTGGAAGCAGAGCTGTAGAGTGGATGCCCTCCCTCGACGAGTCTTTGGACTCCCTGGAGGTGACAAATAATAATAATAATAAAATATATATTGTATAACAAGCTATTGCTTTTAGTAATTATAAACCTTTTTATGTTACTTTCACCTCTGAAAAGTTGAGCCTATAGTGCAGTGGTTCTTAACCAGTGTTCTGCGAACTGGTTACAAGTGTTCTGCCAGTAAAAGATGTCTCATGACACAGTTCTGAGTGTAATTAGCTACTCTGATCCTAACAACTGAAGATTGCTATGCGTGTTGATTTCTAAACTGTTTATAGGTCATGTTTGCAGGATATATTATATCTGCGCACTGTTTTATTGCACAGAGAATCCCTAGTTTGAAAAACTTTACCGCCAAAATTAAAACCTGTAGTAGACCAAGTTGTAAATATGGTAAATTACATCACATCAAGATCTTTAAAAGTACGTGTTTTTAAAAAAAACTTTGCATATCTATGGAAGCCAGGTATGAATCTTTGCTTTTGCAGACTGAAATAAGATGGTTATCCAGGGGTAAAATGCAATTCCGAATTTAGAACTTAAGAAGGAATTATTGGACTTTTTCAAAATGAAGGTACAGATGCTTTTGTAAAATGTCTTCAAATTGTTATTTGGTGTGCTAAAATGGCATATTTAGCCGATATTTTTAATTACTTAAATAGCGTTAATACAAGCATCCAAGGGAAAAATTAAAATATTCTGACATCCACTGACAAATTGTCAGCTTTTCAGAAAAAAGTATCTCTTTGGAAAAACTGCATATCAGAAAAAGTACAGTAGATATGTTTCCTTCGCTCCATAATAAAAATGTTGAAGGAATTATTTCCATTATAACAGAACATTTAACAATATTGGAAGAAAAGATTTCAAGTTACTTTCCTTCCTTAAATACACAAAATTATGACTGGATACAAAATCTATTTGCACAGTTAATACATCGAGTTGGGAATTTTCGTTATAAGAAGAAGAACAATTAGGTTACCTTGTCAACAGATCATACTCTAAAAATGAAATTCTCTGAAATAACTCTTGAAAAAATTTGGATTTTTGTCCAATCCAAACACCCAATTCTCTCCATAAGGGCACTGAAAATTTTGTTACAGTTTTCAACATATTTGTGTGAGCTCAGTTTCTCAGTATTAACCAGTATAAAAACTAAAAAGCATGAAAGACTTCCTAATATAGACAAAGAGATGAGGGTAGCTACATCACATATTAGATCTGATATTGCTGAAATCTCAAAAGCTGACAGATTTAAGTATCGCATTAAAGTAAGTTCCATTTTTATAAAAAGCAAGTCCATGCATATTTTTATTGTTAGTTTTGTGACCTTAATGCTTTTGGTGTTCCCCACATTTATCTTACAATCAAAAGTGTTCCTTGACTTCAAAAAGGTTAAGAACCACTGCTATAGTACATTAGTACTGTGAGTGGGTTAAAGTTTTTTTTTTTTCTTCTGTTCTTATTACTTTTATATATATTTTGTATTTTTATTTCTTACATTGTTTTGCAATCATTATTTATTAAATTATATTTATATTATTTGTAGAATGAAATGAACATTCATATGTAAATAGAAATTCATTTGAAAATTTTAGATATTTATAGACTTACCTTGTTTTCTGATATTTTTGTATTTTTATTTTTTATGTTATTTTGCACTCATTTATTATCATTACATTTACATTATCTGGGAATAAGGTGAACATACATATGTAAATATAGATTCAGCTGTGGAAAACATTTTGGTATGTATAGACCTTCCTTTTTGAGATATACTTAATACATTTTCTACTCTTGATTTCTCATTATTTAGTGAAGGTAATGAGCCAAGTTGGAAAATGCAGTAATATTGAAATTACAGTCTGCTAAATCTTACTAGTATGGCTAAAATAATACAACAAACATTTTGCTTTATTCTTCATGTATTAGAAGGAAATTTAAGGAAATATTTTCTTTGTTTGCTGATGAAATTGCATGCTAAATTGCCTTGGTCATCAAATGCTTCATGTCATATGGAAATCAGGAGACAGTTGGTATTCTCAGGTGAAGTTTTCTTTTTTGGAATTCAGCTGCACCAGGTTTTTTTTTTAATTGGGGGTAGGGAATTAAATGATTGTGGCTATAATTGTCTCCCTGTATTTGATAACCCTGTGTAGAACTGATCAACAAATGTGAGCTAATTCATTGAAATATACAGTGCATTTTAACATTAGCATTGCTCTCCTTAGTGATAATTTCTTAAAATGATATCCAAAAATGTTTTGGTAGTGTTAGACATTGATATAAGTTACTAGACCTTTATTTCATAAAATATAATCAGTATTTCTTAATTTCATGCATTCTTCAGTTATGAGATAATTTGTTGGTACGTAATAAAACTAATTTTTCTTAAAGAAACAATGTTATAAATGCAAGTTTTGGTTTCTAATCAATGGCCTAACTTTCACCTAATCAATAGTATTAATATTAATTAAATGTGCATTTTTTTTCCCTTCCCATAACTTGTAAACCTTATTGACACAAAATGGTTTATTCTGACAGTTTGAACCTTAAAAGGCTTTTTTTTTTTGTTTATTTTTTTTTTTATTTTTTGTTGTTGTTTCTTCCCAGGATGACTATGCTGCAATGAGTATTATTATTATTATCCAGACACCTCCATGGAGTCAAAAGGCTCATTGCAATCTCTAAGTAAAAATCTAGTCTTCACACACCTCTACTAACTACATAGTAGAGGTATGTGAAGACAGCTTTACTCAACTTCCATGGATGACCTATTGTTCTGGCCCCTCTAGCCAAGTGATGAAACAAAGTGCTTTCCCCCCCATGTCCCCTATAAATTGTATAAAACCCTTTGAGTAACTTCAATATTTTTATCATATCCTGTCTTCTCTGCCTATCAACCAACTTCTGCATCTGTCAATGTAGCGAGCATTGCTCGGATTATTCACCAACTCGATCATTCACCTCTGAATCTTTTCTACCACTTATCTCCAAGAAATTCAGGCAGCCAAGCCTGAGCACAGTAATCCAGATGTGGATGCATCAATGTCTTGTAAAGAGGAATAACTTCCTTATCACTGCATGTTAGTATGTTCTTCATATAATCCTATGAACTGCTATAGCAGTGATGTCCTCTAAACTTCAACTCTGTCTACCACCACCACTAAATCCCTAGCTTCATCTGTTTCATGGAGTACAGATCCATCAGTGTGGTACACAAGTTGCAATCAATTTATTCTAAAATGCATAACTTTACATTTCTCCACATTAAACTGACACCAATTATCTTTTCCCTATACTGAGAGCCTCTTTAAATCATCCTACAAGCTCTCTCCACATCGCTTTGATTAATTATTAAGTCTTTGCCTGTTCTGCTTCAGGCTTCTTCTCCATGTAATGGATCTTGTTGAATATCTTATAATACAGTGGTACCTTGACTTACGAACTTAATTCGTTCCTGACCGTGGTTCGTATCTCGAAACCCAATTTTCTATTATATCATGTGGGAAATCAATTGATCTGTTCCCAGATTCAAAAATTAAAAAAAAAAAAAAAAAAAAAAAAGAAACATTCTCAACTAAATGAAGAAAATGGAGGAGTGAGGAGCATTTTTTACACTATAAATATGCATTTTGTATACCATTACATATTAATTTTTATTTATGAAATCTTTGGTTTTACATGATTAATATGGAAATCATCTTCCATTAAATTGTAAAAAAAAAAAAACTTTTCTTGCGGTTGGTTTTGTGGCTCAGGAGTTTTCGATTTGTTGTCATCAGTTGCTTTTTCTCTTTTAGGTTAGGGAGGTTTAAAGAACCCTTCCAACATTGACTGAATCTGTCGTTTCCTTAACACCCTTCTAAAGTGATTAATGACATTGTCATTGAAAATATTGGTGGCTCTAGAAACAACACCTTGATTTGGATGCCACTTGTTAACCAATTCTTGCAATTCGGCCCAGTCCTTCAAGATTTCTTTTACGTCACTTGTTGGAATTGCTCCCTTTTTGTTGCTGTCTTCTTTGTTCTCTGAAGACATTTGCTTTTCCTGCTCTCTTATTAACTCCTGTAGCTCTTCAGTGGTCAGCTCAATGTTGTGCTCATCTGCATCCACTTCATCAACTTCCAAATGCATTGTCTTGCCCAGGGATACAACTGTATCTACAATTTCGCTTTCAGATCCTTCCAATGCAGTTCCTCAGATACAGTCAGGCCATACCTTTTTCCAGGCTGATTTCAGAGTTCTCACAGAAACATCTTCTATTAAGACGCAAACAACGGAGAATATTGAAGTGATTCTTCCCGAATTCCCTGAGGGTTAATTCTGTGTCTGTGGTAACTTCGAAACATCTTTAGAAAAGAGCTTTGGTATAAAGCTTTCTGAAGTTGGAAATAATATATTGATCCATTGGTTGTAGGAGTGGTGTGGTATTAGGAGGCAAGAACTTAATTTTGATGAAATTAAACTCTTCATCGTGCTGGAGCATTGTCCATTATAAGAACTTTCTCAGGCTGATCCTTTTCTTGTAGATACTATTTCACTGTGGGAGCAAAGACCTCTGTCATCCACTCACAGAAGAATTGCCTGGTTACCCAGGCTCTGCTGTTATCTCCACATAATGCTGAATTTGTGCCTGTTAACTTTCTGCTTTTTAAAGACTAGGATTTTCAGATTAAACCAACAGAGGTTTTATCTTCAGGTCACCACTGGCATTGGCACAAAAAAGCAAAGTTAGTGTATCTTTCATTGGCTTGTGTCCTAGCAATGCCATTTCCTCCTTAGTGATGAACGTTCTCTTAGGCATTTTCTTTTCTTCCAGAAAAGCCCAGTTTCATCGCAATTGAAAACTTGTTCTGGTAACCTTCTGACTATCAGTTTCTGAAATTCCTTCACGAACCTCTCAGCGGCTTTTTTGTCAGCACTAGCACCTTCTCCATCTCTAACAACACTATGAATACCGGTTTTATTCTTGAATTTCTCAAACCATCCTTTGCTAGCTTTAAACTCTTCGCCGATGTCTTTGCTACTGCTAGTGGATGGCAAGTTCTGTGAAAGATCTTTATAAATAGTTTGAGCTTGTAAACAGATCATGTTTTGCGATATGCTATCTCCTTTCAATTGAATGTCATTAATCCAGACAAGTAGTAAAGTTTCCATTTCTTGAATAACTATTTCTTTGAGATGACACGATAAATACTTTTGTCCATATCCAGTTCCTTATAAAAATGTGCTTTCTTGACATTTGTAGCTATGATGGATTTGGATAAGTCATACTGCTTGCACAGATCACTTTGCATATTTTTCCACAATCTCTTAATTTCTATTGTGATTTTTTTCTTCTATTCTTTCTTAGTTTCCTTTTGCCCCATGTTGAAAATAATATGTTGATCAGTGAAATGACACTTATCTGGTAGATTATTCAGAAAATAATTTGGTTGGCCGAGTGGTTAGTGTATCCGCTCTTGGTAAATGGTGTAGACCAGTGATTCCCAAACTTCTGGATGTCAGGGCCCCCTTTGCAAAAATTATATTTCACGCCCCCCCTCGAAAAAAAATCGTAATAGAGAGATATATTATTATAATATTTATTGTATTTATATTCAATACAAAACATACACAGCGAATGCAAAAATCAAATGCATATATTACATTTTTTGCCTCTTACCGTTTGGTTCTGAAGACGATGCGGGCTGTTCTGGTAAAAAAATATGATATACTGTCCTTTTTTTTTTTTTTTTTTTTTTTTTTTTTTTTTTTTTTTTGAGTCTGTTTCTGCTTCTGATTGTTCGCGAGAATTTGTTTTTATTTTTTATCAGCCACTTATCCATCTCAGGGTTAAATTTTTTAACGTAGAATAGATCAAATAATATCACTACTTACCGATACTGGCACACCACAGACTGATAACATGAAATTAGTGAATATTACCTGAATAAGGGAATCCCAGGACCAGGAAATTTTTCTCTTTTGTGACTTTTCTCCCTTTACGGTAATTAAGCCTAACGCGAAACAGACAGCAAAGGCAGGGTTATTAAAACGTGCATATGATTGGTGCGGTATTAACAAAAGATCGCGCAACCGAAAGATAAAAGCATAGCTGACAATTGAGTTGAAATGCTAAAATAGATCAATGCAAGTAAAAATCAACGGTTCTACATCCTCCCAGCGCCACATCTTTGCTGGAGTGCCGCAGGGATCTCTACTGGCTCCATTACTGTTCTCTATATACATGTCAGACATCCCGCACAATCTGATGACTTCCATTTTGGCCCTATATGCGGACGATACGGCAATACTAACCAGATCTCTCAGACCCCTTTTTATTACCAGAAAGCTTCAAGAAAACATTCTAAAGCTGGAGGGTTGGTTCTCTAAGTGGAGATTGGAAGTCAACCCCCAGAAAAGCTCAGCCGTTCTTTTCTCAAAAAGGCCAATGTCTCCTGTAGGAGATTTGTTACTATTCAATACTAAAATTCCCTGGCAGTCAGAAACAAATTACCTGGGTGTAATTCTCGACAAAAAGCTATCTTTCAATCAGCACACCAAGTCTGCATGCACAAAGGCATCTAAAGCCATAGCACATCTATCTGCTAATTAATAGAAATAGCAAGCTCAGCAACAGAATCAAATTACAACTATACCAGATGACAATTCGTCCTATAATCACCTATGCCTCTCCGGCCTGGAGCCACACCTCTAATGCTAACATCAAAATACAGCGAGTGCAGAACAAGTGCCTGAGAATTAGTTTGAACGCCCCGTGGTATGTTAGAAACATTCAACTCCACAGAGACATAAATATTCCCTATATTTTCTCTTTTCTACGATCCTTAGCCACCAAGTTTTTCCTAAAGATGTCCACACATCCCAACGATTTGGTTCAACAAGCTACAGCATACGATCCAACGGACATATTCAAATATAGAAGATCAAAAGCTATATTGGCCTCCTTTAGTGATGCATAATCTCCATGCCCAATCAGGGCGAGCATTCTGCTCATAAATTTTACCTTCACTGCAACCACAACAGATAGCAGGGAATATGAAAAGCATCTTGCTTCACCCCTAAAGACATAAATGTCAATTGTCAGTTGAAATGCTAACTCTCTTCAAACGAATTCCATATGTCAAACTGCCATAACATTCATTATATATATATATATATATATATATATATATATATATATATATATATATATATATATATATATATATATATATATATATTACTTAGTTTTAACACGTTCGGTTGAATTTTATTGCTGCCTTCGGAAATCGAACTCACACACATCTAATTAATAACAATAGTTTTTAGTTAGATACTGTGTTTGCCCATGCAACATATGGTTTTGTTTCAGTCTATATAGCATAGTTTCTGTATGAGGGGACATGTGATTCATTAATTAGTGTTTTTATCCCATTTGTCTCTAATTACACTATTTGTTGAGAAATATATTACACAGACTCCTCATACCTTATTCACTGGCATAATAAAAGTACTTGTTTTTATTGCCTCTGCAGTATAGTGGCTGTTAGGGAGGGGTGTTGTTTACCACTGCAAGGAGTTACTATCTCCCCACATGAACTTGTTTAAGCCTTTTTTCATGTGTGAAGTATATGCGAAACTTTTATTGGTAACAGAAAACTAGCACGGATGACAGTGATAATATAAAACGAGTTTTGATATGTATATAAAGTCAATATCAACAGTCCCTGATTACGAACGCGTGATGAAAGGGACAGGAAGATTTGGAGCTTCCCTGGAGAGCATTCGAATACAATTAACCACTGCTTTGAAATGAAACATATGAATAAGCAATATTTACTAATATTCATAAAAATACGCAGGAAGCAAAGTTTGTGAACCAACACCAATTGTGTGAATTTTTCCATTAAAATAAAAAATAACAAAAAAGAAATAAATAATAAAAGTTAAATACGTTTCTTTTAAAATTAAAAAAAAAATCTACTTAGTCTCAAAACATTTTAAATTTGTTTTCATTATTTCACGGCCCCCCTAAACAAAACATACGGCCCCCAGTTTGGGAAGCGCTAGTGTAGACGAAAGTAGTTGCTGTTGGTGGAGATGGAGACTTGTAGAGTAGATGCCCTCCCTCGATGAGTCTTTGGACTCTAGAGGTGTTACATAATAAAAATAAACGTGAAGCTACAATAAAACACGTCACTTACACTTATAAAAAGAAATAGATGCAGTACACAAAATAAATACAAACCTAAAAAAAAAATCTTCACAAAGTGTATTGTGAAATGTACACCGAAATAGATATACAAAAAAGCAAATACGTGCAGCGTTCGTCGTATTTCAGATAAATACGATAGTAACAACAATCTTTACGCTAGAGACGGTTCAACGCGCGCTCGGCTAAACGTTCATAAACAAGTTAAAAAAATATGTAAAACAGGCTTTAGTTTATTTGATAAAAGCATCACGGTTCGTATAAAAAATTCAAAATTGGATATGAAAAAAAGTTCGTTAGTCGAGGTACCACTGTACTTCTATTTAATTTGGCTCTATAGAGGTATGGAAGATAATAAATGATGTAATAAAAGATGTCTAATTGGATGCATCTATTCTAGTTTGTATTTCCATACTAATTTCATTATCTCAAGTAATAAGTGTCCTAAGATACTTGAAGGAAGTGGCATTTTTACATTTCTAGTTATCAGAGAACTAAGTCAAGGACTCATCAACTGCCATACATCACCCTTGCCAGCTTTCACACCTCT
The DNA here is from genome assembly GCF_054136105.1 of Typopeltis vanoorti. Lineage (NCBI taxonomy): Eukaryota > Metazoa > Arthropoda > Arachnida > Uropygi > Thelyphonidae > Typopeltis > Typopeltis vanoorti. The sequence continues at coordinate 15,844,099 of NC_143559.1, read as the reverse complement.
TTAACTTGTTAACATGACTCACTTGCAACTGTTCTCACTGCGCTGTGAAAAAGTCAAGCTCTTGTCCCTTTCATAACCACACACATACTCAACTTCCACAGATTCTCTTTCCATATAATGAACAATTCTATCAGACAGCATCTTGTAACAAGCTTATCCAAAGTTTATATAAACCTATCACTTTCTTCTGTTTACTAGTGTCTGTGATCTCTGTGCTGTCAATCTGTTGTCATAATTCCAATATTATTTTTGTAACTTTTCTTTTAACCCTCTCCACAGCTTCATCCCATTAAATCGAATCTGTGCATAGTAGTTCAGGTCTGGTTATATCAAGGCCCTATAAAGAGGAAAACTGGCTTCCTTACACGTGTGTTCTTTTCAGCATCCCAATTATCCTGAGTTGGATTTATAATTTTTGCTCCTGTACCTTTGAACTTTTTATCCACCATTACTTCAAGATCCCTTGTTTCAACAAATTCTCCAAGTGTTATCCCACCAATATAGTATAATATAATGTTGGAAATCTCATCACACCAAAAGTGCATGACTTTACTAACAGTCTTATCATTTGCTTACAGAATAACCTGAATAGGTTATTCTGTAAGCACTGCATACTAGTATCATCTGTGATTTCCATGGTCAGCAAACTAAACATCTCTCAGATCCTTTTCACTATCATTAATGTATTGACTGAATAATAATGGTCCAAGGACATCCCTGGAGTATATCACTGGTTACCGTAAATCATACATCACATCATACTTCTAGCTTAATACCACCAATATAATATAATTTAATACGACATTGAATATTTAATCACGCCAAAGTGAATGGCTTTACATTTACTGACATTGAACTGATATCTATTTCCCCTGCCTATAATTCCAGCCTATTCAAATCATTTTGCAAGTACTGCATATCAGCAGCACTCCTGATTACCCTACCTATTTTTGCATCATCAGCAAATAGCTGTATATCGCTTGTCATATCCTTCCCAATATCATTAATATGCATATTGAATAACAATGGCCAAACACTGATCCTTGTGATACATCACTTTTTTCTTTTCTTTTTCTTTCAGTGGCATTAACATGCACTTAAGCATCCATAACCTTCCTAGTATCCTTGAATTTTCTAATCGTAATACGAGGATAAGACGGCTACCCCTATGCCTCCAAGTATTCTTGTAAGCGTGTGTTCTACTGGCCGGTGTGTTCTGAGGGACGAAAAACCCGAATCACAGTCCTGGAGAAAACCCTCTACCTCCATATGAGACCGGCTAACTTACCTTTGTTCGAAAGAGACCAGATAAAGGTTCCACCCATCATGGACGGGTATCGAACACAGGTCTTTTCGACCAAAGGGCTTCGTCTATACCGACCGAGCTATGGAGGATCTGTGGAACATAACTGGTTACCTCAAATCTTGCCGACTCACATCCCCTGTATACCACTTTTTGATATTAGTCAGCCATGCTTTTATCCATGCTAATATTCTATAATCCAAAGCTATTAAAATTAAAATGTTCTTCAGACATGGTCATGATTTATGAGAGGATATCTCATAAATTACTTCCAATTACTCTTAAAATGACAGACAAATATCAAAGTTGTATGGGCTGCTGGTGAAAAGTTATGACTTTGCACTAGCATTCCACACTCTTCTAATGTCCTCTTCTATCCTTGGAGAAAAGTAAGAGACCAGCGAGATGTGACTATCTAGTTCATGAAAGGAAAGCCCACAAGCAAATACAAAATATTTGGATTATTTATGGATGCGAAAAGTCGTGCATATCTTCTAAGTAAATAGTATAAATAACCATTCACTTCCTGTAAACTGAGGAAATCAACTTTATATATAGAATATAACTACTTTACAAATGACAATTCAAAGGAGTGCAAAATGTGTCCATTTCAAACACTAATCTTAATACAGTACACTACCAATTTTCTGAAAAAGAAAGGGTCGGATGGTCTTCCCTTTCCTTCAGTCCGGACAAAATTGCATGTGAACTAATTAATGAACTAGAGCAACGGACTTTCAGAGTGGGATAAGTGCCAATGAATTTTCATTCCATCGATGTATTAAAAAAATGCACTGGGAAAGATCGAATCACATTAAACAACTCTCCTTTTGCGAAATTATAAAAACATGGCTAAGAAGTGCGTGTGTGGTGAGCAGTAGGCTTACATCCAGTAATTCTTCAGCTTCAAGTCCCACAGATGTTCTTCATGAAACATCAGAGAACCACGATGAATCAGCAATAAAATAGTAATACTGAGAGCCCTCAACTTCCAGACCTTTGTAATGGCTCTGCAATCCTACAATTCCAATAAAATTCTAAATTTTGGGTGCCAGTTTGGAAGAAGTGGCTAATGCAACATTCATGGGTGTATCTGTGCAGTCACACAGAACCTAAATGTAAAAAATCAATGAATTCCGTTGTATTAAATTACGTGAATTTTTTACAAAAGTAAAAGGCAGAGGCATTTTTAAATTCGGAGATTTGTGTAGTGGCGGTGATTGTAGTTGAGTGACGCAATGAAGATATGAAAACAGTTCAGTCTGGCTGGCCAGTCGTCATGCATTTGGCTACACAACCATTGCTTAATATGCGTATATTCTTGCGAAAAAGTATTTCCGATCTTGCATTTTTCAAGAACTTTTGTTATCACTTGCAGTTATTAATAAGACTAAATAAAACTATTTAGCTCATTTCTTTGCAAAACGTTTGCAACGTAAAATATTTAATAAATATATTTTTGCATATTGAAATTATTTTTACCATCCAAATATGATATGAACGTACACTGAGAAAAAACTGGGAGTTTTTTTTTGTTTTTTTTTTCGCTCCAAAAAATTTTTAGGAACTTTTTTTAAGAGATTTGGGACTCTACATTCGTATCGTGCATAGGATCTCGCAAAAAAAAAATATGGAGACGGTCCTGACAATATTCTAAGTTCAGCAGTTAATAAACATGTTTTCCTCTATACCAGTCTTTCTCGACCTGTGGCCCGCGACGATGGGACAGGTGGTCCGCAGGCAGACTTAAATTAATTAAATAAATATATTTTTAATTATCCAAACAAATTAAAATTGAATAATAAAAATTATAACATCAGAATGTTCAAAGGCGGAGGCAATAAAACTATATTGTTGTTCACTTCACCCCCTCTTTTATTACTCGTCATTCTGGCACTACAATAATTTGTAGTGGCAGAATGATGAATAATAAGAGGGTGAAGTGAACAACAATATAGTTTTATTGCTTCCGCCTTCACTTGCTATTTTGTCAGATTTGAAGTAAATGTGGGTTATCCACATTTCAACCAAGGCTCAATATATCTTCAGAAGTGCTAAGTGATACTTGAACAAAGTGTGTCGTGAGTTAACCCCAGTATTTATATATTTTTCGGAAACGTTTTTTTAATAATGGAAATGAGGCTTAGAACTAGGGCTTTGAAAAGAAGAGCAAATAAAATAGATTAGTGCTAACCTAATTGTAATACACGTGTTGTAACGGCCAGTAAATCTGATACTATTAAAGTAGAAGAAACGAGCAGTTCAAAAAAATATACAGTAGTAAATATAACAGTGCATATTTGGAATTCGGGTTTACTTGGTGTGGAGATGAAATTGAACAGAAACCTCAATGTGTTTTGTGTTATGAAGTGTTGTCAAACGAGTGCATGAAACCTGCAAAACTCAGACATTTAGAAACTAAACATTGTGATGTGAAAAATAAGCAAATTGAGAGGGGGAAAAAAGCTAATTTTAGCGACATTAAATCATGGGAAAGATGTAGTTTCGGCCATGGGTTCGATTAATAGCAAGGCACTGGAAGCATCTATCTCTTAAGTTTGTGCATGGCGAAAACAGGGAAACCTCATTCTAGGTATCCGGAGAGTTCATCGAAAAACAATTAACCGAAAGACAATTCGAACGCAATTCATCGAACGACAATTTATCGAAAAAGTAATTCGCTGAATAATCAATTCATCGAACGACAATTTATCGAAAAAGTAATTCGCTGAATAATCAATTCATCGAAAATCATTTCATCGAACAACAATTAATCGAAAAAGCAATTCCCCGAAAAAACAATTCACCGATCAGCAGTTAATCAAAAAGACAATTCATCGAAACGCAATTGATCGAAAAACAACAATTCATCGAAAATACAGTTCACCGAAAAATGAATTATAAGGCATGTGAAATGAAGATGTGTGTGCAATTTTTTTTTTTAATTGTTTTGTGAGGGATATATCTTTCAGGTAAACTACTATTTATCCTACTTCATTCGGAAAGCATTTTTTTTGCGGGGCATACTGGTTGCAGTGAATGATATCCACTGAGGCGGATATAGTTGAGATGTTAAATCAACATTTCATAAAGGTATTTCATCCTCGTAAAAATAACATCCTACAGAACTTGAGTTCAGTGGGGAGGGAGGAGGAACACTGATGGTGAGTTGGAGATATACATGAGGAATTAAGTAAACTCGATATCAATCAGCTTGTAGGACTTGAGGACTTGTTGATATATCAACATGTGACTTCCTCTTCTGAGATATCGCAGACACATGTTGATATTATCAACAAGTCCTCAAGTCCTATATATGCTGATTGATATCGGGTTTACTTAATTCCTCATGTATATCTCCAACTGTGTGATGTGGTGAAAGGACCAGTTGAAAGTAACAAGCTGTACGAGGGGGGGGGGGGGAGTTATGATAAACACCTAGAACAAAAATGATGTTTAAGCATTCTGATATAAACCACAAGGAAGACCATATCTTAAAACCCTTTACCACCTATGTTTCCTGAAATCGTAATAATTATTGTTTTTCATTTAGGATATGTAAAAAAACATGTTAGTGGTTCGAAGAAATTCGAAGACGCATAGGTACGGGCCGTCAGGTTTTTCGTGCTGCAAGAAAAGTCTGCAACTAAAATCTATCAAACATTGGGTGAGAATTTAGGGGACTGTGCTTTCCAGTATAACCAACAATTGAAAGCTGGGCATCCTGGGCTGGAGACCTTCCACAACGATCACATCTGAAAACTTCGATGCAGTGCTTCCCATGATCCTTGATGAACAAATGCCAGCTAAAAACATCGCAAAGACTCTGGAGATATTTAGGGAACGAGTTGGTGTCATTATCTACCAAAATCTGGAAATGCAGATACTCTCAGCAAAGTGTCCCCAAAGGTTTGAATGCCGACCAAAAGAGAAACATGTGCTGTCATCTCAAGGGCTTTTTTGATCATTTTGAGAAATTAGGTGCAAATTTTTTAGCTCGTATTCTGACCGTTGATGAAACATGGCTTCTTCACTATGACCCAGAGAACATACAACGGTCAATGGAGTGGAGACACAAAGGTTCTTCATGGCCAAAGAAGCTTCGAACTAAAAAGTCACCAGGGAAGGTTCGTGCCATTGTCTTTTAGGATACGGATGGTGTAATCCTTACGAAGTACTTCAAAAAAGGTGAAATGTTACAGCAGCTCTGAAGGAATTGAAGGAGGTACTGAGGGAAAAACATTGCTAGAAGCTAAGCAGAGGCGTGTTGCTTTTGCAGGACAATGCACCTGCTTATGAAATCCAACAGACAATATACAACTTGGGATTTCAATATCTACCTCAAACATCATATTCACCAGACCTGGTCCCAGGGCAATATGAATTCATATCTGCGAGGACTGGTTTGTGTGAAAAGGGAAAGACTTTTTTTAACAGAGGATTCGAAATGGCAGCATCGTTGTAACAAATGTATAACAGTTTGTAAGGAATATGTAGAATAATGTGTAAGTTACGAGGTTCTACCTCAATTCCTTCAGGGTGGTTATCAGAAATATTCCGCACACCCTCGCAAAATTTAATGGTATGGGAGGCACAGATGGGAAGCAGAATATAGAATGGTAGGGAGATATCTTATAGGACGTAGAGGAAATCCAACATTTCAGATCCTTATCTACCAACATCGGTGATATTAGTGGATTAGGATTTGAAATGTTGAAGATATTTTGCTAAAATTGTGAGGACTGCAGAGCGCATTCTGGCACTGATGCCGAGAACACTGATATATAGGGGTAAAGATGTAATGACTCCATTCTATAAAGTTTTATTCAGATCACATATGGATTACTGTGCCAAGATTTTGTTACTTGATTTTCAAATGGATCGAGATATGTCAAAAGATTCAAATACGATTGACTAATGGTGGTTTCTAGTCTCTGGAATGTTGAGCATGAAGACAGATTGAGGGAATGCCATAGTGCAGTCTAGTGGATAAAGGACAAGGGGGGGGACGTCATCGAGATATCTAAGTTATTAAGAGATAACTATCGGAATAACGAGTATCAGATTTTTCATAGAATGGGTGGAGTCAGGAGAGAACAAGAGGCCATCCCTGGACGTTGTATAAGAAGATCGCAAATGATGGTGAGTTTGAGGGTGGTTGGAATGCATTGCCTGGAAGTGTAGTGAGTGTGAAGACAGTGAATGCATTCAAGCCACAATGAGAAAACTTTACTAGTTCCAAAAAACAGCACTTGTAGATGACAGGTGTTAAAGCAGAATATCAACGTGTAGATGACACGTGTTAGAGCACAGGATTAACGAAAAGCATCAGATGAATACTAGCATCAAGTACCTGACTAAACAGGCGATAATAATTTTCGGAAGCGTAAATCTTATTCTGAATCGCATGGCTAAAAGGAACACGCCGACCTGTTTACATACCAATCTGCATCATTAAAAGTTTTCTCATTTCGTCAAAAAGATTCTCAGGTTTATGGATAACTGTAATATTAACTAGTGGCTATTTTTATCCCACTTGACTAAGAACTTTATATTTGTTTTTAATAAATCTAACAACAGTAGTGCCAAGTAAGTTTAGTCTACGGCCTCTCTTCGATACACAATTCTCAGTAAATTTAATTATTTTATTCTTAGTAGGTAATGTAACGCGACTTTTCACTGGAAGCAATAGCAAACATACTTGGAATTTTATCAAAGCTATGACAAGAAAATAATTAGAGTATAAACAGTTTACAATTCACAGCCAACGAAACACCCAAACCTAAAGAGATGTAACAAGCAGTGGCGCACCCAAGGAGCCAAGGGACCTGCCCCCAAAGAAAAAGAAAAGATGCTTCCGTTTTTGTAGAACTTTGTCATCCCGAACAACTGGAGAAGAAATATTTCACATTCTCAATTATTACATAATACACAAAGGGATTCAGTGGAGAAAATGGATGGACCTCTGTTCGGATGGAGCTCGCGCCCTTACAGGCAGGCATAGTTGGGGGTTGTTTCTGTGGTCAAGGAAGTGGCTCTGGATATGAATCAGGTATATTGTTTCATACATAGGGAAAGGTTGGCATCCAAAGCAATGCCACCAGAATTTAAAGCTGTGCTATACAACGCTGTAAAGCTAGTTAATTTTATTAAGGCTCGACTGCCAAATAACAGGTTATTTTCAGTATTCTGTGATGAAATGGACAGTGAATATATTCAACTTTTGCTTCATTCTGAAATTCACTGGATTTCCAGAGTTGAAAGTACTTGTAAACTTATTTCAATTAAGGCACGACGTTTTTTGTTTGTAAATGAACGTAATTCTAATTGATCACTTCTTGTTGACGAAGCATGGTTATCAACACTATCCTATCTTTCAGACATTTTTTCGAAATTAAATGAACTAAGTCTCTCCCTTCAAGGAAATTCTTTAACTGTTGTTGATGCCTACGACAAAATAAAGGCATTCGAGAAAAAAAAAATGGTGTTGTGCACTAGTTATAGTTATATAAATGACATAATTTGTACCTTTTCCAACATTGGAATCCTTTTTAGTCGAAAATGATCTTTTTGTTGATTCTGAGTTTCTGGAAGATATTTGTGACCACCTCAAAACTCTGAAACAGAATTTTGAAATATATTTTCTGAATAAATTTTATAAGAAATTTCTGTGGGTTCAAGATCTATTTCAGGCTTATAGTCATGAGAACGACCTTTCATTGTCGAAAAAATAACAGTTAATTGACCTTTCAAGTGACAGCGGGCTTAAATGCAATTCAGCGATGTTGGTTTGGCGCGATTCTAGATCTCACCTTCAGTGAGAAGAGAATTTCTCGAATTATCTGAAGAAGCACTGAAAATTGTCATGCAGTTTCTACAACCTATCTCTGTGAGAAAGGATTTTCATCGCTCCTTCAAATAAAAACAAAACACGCAAATCGTCTTTGTGTGTGTGTGTGCGCGCGCGCGTGTGCGTACGTGCTGATCTTCGACTGAAGTTGACCAATATTGAGCCAGATATCCAGCAACTCTGCAAAGGCCGAGAAGCTGAAGCATCTCATTAAAAGTAAATAGTGGCATAATTATATCATATTATTTATTTGGACTACAGTTTCCGATTATTCTCGTTACTGGTTTTGGAATTAATCCATTTCCAAAATCGGGGATGAAACGAAAGTTATGCAAAGCGACGTCATGGTGAGACTTAGCTCTGCTGGAGACGAGGATAGCTGACCGCGTCCTGTTTAGCGAAGTTCCGTATCTCATACGGTTGCTTGCAGGAATATGCGGACGAGCACACCGAATCCGTCGCATGCAGACAACATCCGTAGGGTCATGGATCGTACAGAAACACATCACAACGTAACGAATACAAGCAACACACAGTACGGATATAAATAAAACCACCACACGATTAATGAATCTGCCAGATTTGCGATGACCACTGTTGTGCCTCTGGATAAAACAGGATGGATATAATTAAAACCACCACCATAACACAATTAGTACAAATCACATGCGTATGGTATATACGGCATATGGTCGCTGGTGGGAAAATGCCGAACACTACGTGGATGGCACTTTGTGACTGACATCATGGGTTGGACTGTTTATAGATATTAGGAATATGACCTTCATAACAGGATGGCTTAAATTTTTTTGCTGGTCATGGAAAAATCCTCAGGGAAATAAGGCGATTCGTATCGGCGGAAGTGTGTGTGGATGGGGGGGGGGCATTAATGGCTTTGGGATGTTCTAAGTGAAATTTTTGAGTATATGCAGGGGATGATTTTTACGGGATATGAGATGTCATCCATGATGGAATCCATGGATATCAAGTTCGTATTCGGTATTATGATGAATAGAGTAAGATAAGAACAACGTTTTTCCCTCGTCTCACAACGCACTTAGCGAATGGAACAGTTTACATATCGCAGGTCGAATCAGACAGTGCGTGAAGATAAAAGTTGTTGTGGGGTAAGTTAAAAGTTGTTGTGCTTCATGAGTATGGGCAGATGAATGGGGATAACATATAAAATATGAGACTTGCTGTGGGTAGATGAATGGGGATTAATGATAAACGTCGTTGTGGGCAGATGTATCAGTGGGATTGGTGCTGACATTCCCCATTCATTTGCCCATGGTACCAACGGCTAAAAATGTTGTTGTGGGGTAAGCTTAATGAGTGTGGGCAGATGAATGGGGATAACATATAAAATAGCCCGGTTGACCGTATGGTTAGCATATCTACTCTCCAGCCAAAAGGCTGTGGGTTTGAATCCCGCTGTGGGCATGGATGTTTGTGATTGTCTGTGAAAATAATAGTGGTGATGATGGGCAGTAGATGGCGTTGGTGTAAATTAGACTGTTTGTGGATGAGGTTGAGTGGTGAAGAGTTGTAGAGTAGGTGTCCTTCCTTGATGAGTCTTAGGACTCCCTGGAGGTGTCAAATAATAATAATAATATAAAAGTTGCTGTGGGCAGATGAATGGGGATTGCAGCAGGAAGGCGCTGACATACCCATTCATTTGCCCACAACAAATCGGAAACTGATAACTTTATTTGTTTAATAAAAATTAAAAATTTGTTCAGTGATGATACACTTTTATTCGTTTACTTCCAACGTAATTATGTTTCCATATGTATTTGTAAATGTTTATGTATATGTAAATGTTGGTAATCCCCACATACAATTAAAAAAAAAATTACATAACTTAGTGGTTTGTAGAATTGTTTTAGGCATTTTACTGGTCCTTGGGCTTAGAAAGGTTGAGAAAAGCTGCTCTATACCATATACTGATAAACTTGTATCATTTCTAACTGTATTAATAATGTATTTCATTAGCTCATTTAATTCACATTTAATACCGGTTTAAGTAATAATCCTCTTTGGTTGATACTAATAAACTTCTTCTGTATTGTATCACGTATATTAATGTAGTTCATTTAATTGTTTAATTTGCATTTAATGTTTACCTTTAGTTAGTGGATCAAGTGGTGGAGACGGTGCATTGTCGGGTAGAGTGTCCTCCCTCAATGAGTACTTGGAGGTGTCACGTAATAATATTAATATAGTTTCTAGTCGACCACGATGCTTTAGAGCAGTGTTTCTCAACGTTTTTGGATCATGCCCCACCTTAACGCCTCAAAGATCTTGATGCCCCACCTCAACGTCTCAAAGATTTTGATGCTTCCCCCCCTAGCATAATAGTCAGCAAAGTTCTGAAAAAGTATAATATAAATATGTACATGTGCATTTTCTAATTGCCCCCAAAATATTCAAATTGCCCTCTTGTGGGACGTACGGCCCACGTCGATAAACACTGCTCTAGAGATACGGGAAGGCGGTTCAGGAATGTGTGTGTGTGTGTTATGATCCATCGATTCGTTTCCGACTCCTGGCGACTCCACGAACACATACTCTCCATTCCGATCTGTCCCTGACCGTGTCTTTCAGAACCTCCAAGCACACATCTTGGAAGACCAAGATCTAATTCTTGGTCTTCCTCTTCTCCTGCTTCCATCAACTTTAGCAAGCATTATCATCTTCTCCAGAATGTCATTTGCTCGCATAATATGTCCGAAGTATAACAATTTTTGCTTGATGATCATAGCTTCAAGGGAGCAATCTGGCTTTATTCTGTCTATCACTGATTTATTGGTTTGCTTTGCAGTCCATGGCATTCTTAGTAAGCGTCCCTAAACCCATAATTCAAATGCATCTATCTTCCTTCTTTCACTCTTTCTCAGGGTCCAACTTTCACATTCATACAGCACCACAGGGAATAACATTGCTTTCAAGATTCTGATTTTTTTGTTGCGAGGCTAATATCTTCATCTTTAAAGGTCTTGCTTAAATTTGTCATTGCTTTTTTCCCGAGTAATAATCTTCTAACTTCTTCGGTACAATAACCATCTTTATCAATTAGGGATCCTAGGAACACAAAATTGTTAACTGCTTCCATTTTCTTCCCATCTACTTCAAAATCATTAAGTTCACATGTCACCATAACTTTCGTCTTTTTTGAGATTAAATTTAAGACCATATTTAGCACTTTTCTTCTTTAACTTTCAAACTTGCAAGGTGGTATCATCTGCATACCTCAAATTATTAATATTTTTCCACCAATTTTAATTCCAATTGAAGACTCCTCCAGCCCTACCATTCTTAAAATGTATTCGCTGTATAAGTTAAACAGGTATGAAGATAAAATACACTCTTGTCGCACCCCTTTACTTATTGTGAAATACTCAGTTTCTCCAGGATCTGTTCGGACAGTAGCTTCTTGTTCATAATAAAGATTCCTCAGAAGCATAATGAAATGCTCTGGGACTCCCATTGTTCTTAACACATTCCACAGTTTCACATGATCTACAGAGTCAAAAGCCTTGCTATAGTCATGAAAACAAAGGTAGACATTCTTGTGATATTCCTGTGCCCTTTCTATTATCCATCTCACATTGGCGATTTGATCTCTTGTTCCTCTGCCTGTTCGAAATCTTGCCTGTTCATCTGGCATTTCTCTCTTCATGAATAGTTCGTCTTTTCTGAATGATCTTAAGTAAGACTTTACTTGCATGAGAAATCAATGCCATAGTTCTGTAATTTTCGCACTCTCTTGCATCGCCTTTCTTCAATAAAGGTATATAAACTGCTTTTTTCCATTGGCCATGTAGTTGTGATCAAAATTCGCTCACATAGAGCTGTTAAAATTTTAACTGTCTCTTCTCCCAGGGCTTTGAGCAGCTCAATGGGTATTCCATCTTCTCCTGGTGCTTTCTTACTGGATATCTGTTGCAGTGCCCACCTCACTTCACTCTCGAGTGGTACTGGCTCCTGTGTATAATCCTGCACTTCAAATTTCTCAGTAATTTTGGAGTCCTTTCTGTAAAGGTCTTCGGTATACTCTTTCCATCTTTCTTTGGTGTCTTGCATCTTCGGGAATGTACTGACTAATTAGTATTACATTGTTCCAGCAAAACGTCTCTGGTATCAAGGATGCCGTTAAAATTGGCTTTGTATCTATAATATGAATTACAAAAGTAATATTTTTAAAAATCCTGTTTGAATAATAAATATCGTTGGTCGAAGAATTATTAAAAACGTTGTTTAAATATAGCGAAATTCCGTAATTATTGAATTTCTATTTTTATTGTATTATATTATTATATTATTTATTTATTTACATTAATCCACAAGCGAATACAACTATGTTTACTGTAGTCCAGTTCATTCTCTCACTGCTGCGATTGTCATTGTGGAGTAACGGTGTCGTGTGATGTAAATAAAGGGACAGTAATATTTCCCAAAATGTAGTTATTCCAATCGTAAGAATTTAATAAACCTAAAATCAGAAATAATGCCACTTGGTAAAATGTGAAAGTCTGCATTTTAATGTGACGTAATGCAAATGATATACAAAGTATTTGTAAATTATATGGTGCTATTAATTTTATTTTATTATGACGTCTTTTTTTTTATATACCGTTAACTAATTTTTTGCCACATAGCTGCCCTTGTTACTTATGAAAGCACCTGTTATATTGTGTACGCTGTTGTTATACTGTGGAACTATTTCCTGGACAAGAAATAATAAATATAGAAGCAAAACTTAGGTATGTGTAATGATATTTTAACAACTTTGAAAGCGTAATGTTTATTTGTCAATATGTAGATAGCTGGAAAAAGAAGAAACCAGGTAGTGAATCAGTGAAAATACACTAATTTGATTGCTGCAACTTTTTCTCTTCTAATTACGGTATTGAGTGTCTCTCGACTGGTATTCATTACAAAAAGGCACTTAAGTAACAACGATACGTCTCTCATATTTTTCTTACAGTTAAGTAACAAACGTCACGGAATCCTCCCACTTTCCATATCGCTTAATGCACAAAAGAAAATAACTACATTTAATTTTTAACTGCACTAAATTCTTTTTGCTGGGATAAAAAATTATGTAAAAGTTTAAAGAGGGGGCGGAGAGAGAGGCCGAAGTTACAGGGCAATTTTTTACATCTAGTAGGTTGGAGGAATAGAGTATTGTCATATCATTATAATCAACATAGGTCGTGTGAGAGGTCATATCTCGATTTCAACTGACGATGACGATATCATACAATAGAATGACCTATCAGTTCATGCCGTTCACATGACAAGAACGTGGATCGGCGGTATTTCGATAATCGCTTAGTGACTTCATATGCGGTATTCGATGTTTGTGTTCTTTTACGTGTAGGAAAAATTCTTCGGCTACAGTTTTCTTTAAATCTGGGGCGAACGCACTGACAACTATCCTGATTGAATGAATAAATGAAAAGATTGAATGAATTGAAAAGTTGAATGAATGAAAAATGAATAAAACATCAAGAGCTAATTTCATTCGGTCTTGTTCAGAGCACATCAAGCTGCAGAGTTCTAATACGCATACTTATTTTAGTTGTAGGTATATCCTACAACTAAAATAAGCAGAGCTCTGAGACCTTGCACTTCTCGGAGAAGTGCAAATTTTTATGATATTCTTTGCGCGATACTGTTTCTTGAAAACGGAAGAATTTGAGTGTAAGCAGTGTTTATATTGGAATAAGCTGTAGTTAAGAGACTACCGAATTAACGATTGTGTCACAGCATGATTTTGTTGTTGTTAAAAAATGTAGCTAATAATTCAGCGATAGATATTTTATTCTCATCCTTAAACGATGGTGTTATTGAAGGGAATGGGAATTTTAGACCCCTCTTCTTTCGAAAAGCCCCCACACTTCACTTTTTTTTATCGCTTCGCATTTTCTTTTTTTTTTTTTTTTTCAGTTTATTTCTACTACTAAGGACAGTTAATGTGAAGTCGTTAGCTTCTATTTATATATAGTACAAGTAGCCAAGTCGTGAAGCTACTTCACGCTCAAACTTTGTTTGCTCCTGGATAAAGGCTTAAACCAAGAATATAATTTCTTGCCATCTTTAATTCATTTCTGTTTTGTTCCACACTTTTTTCCCGATCTTCTTTAAATTACCTTAGATTGCTGGGGGGGGGGGATTACAAAAGCAATTCTGTGGGAATTGGCGTTGTCATTAAAGAAAGAGTTCTCCCCCGCCCCTTCACAAAATATCACACTTTCCTGACTCACCCCCCCCCCCCTCTACTAGTGTAGTAGTGGAGACGGAGAGCTGTACAGTATGTGTCGTCCCGCGATGAGTCTTTGGACTCCTTGGAGGTGTCACGAAATAATAATAATAATAATAAAATAATAATAATGTAACAACTTCCTTATGTAATAAAATGCAGTTTTTTTAGTTTTGTATTTTTGCAAGTCTTCTCCTTTTGAAAAATTAACAAAAGTTAAACTACTCAGTTTACCAGTCCGTCCACCGTAGGCGTATGGATATTTTGTGAATGTCTTAAAATGGCTCAAAAAAGTTCCATGTTTGGTCTCTAGAGAAGGGTTTCCCAGTAATGTATAAACAGTCATAAATAATAAATAGATTTGCCGGCATCGTTGACTGAGGGATCTGCGTATCCACTCTCCAATCAACAGGCCGCGGGTTCGAATGCCTCATTGGGTATGGACGTATGTAAATTGTCTTTAAGTGGCAGATGAATTTCATCGCCCGGTGTGATATCACCGCTCTGTTTATTGGAGCCACATAAAAAAAAAAACATTAAATAAATAAATAACATAGAAATAAATGAGATAAAAATAGATTTTAAATAAATGAAACAATCACAAAACATTCATGTCAACGGTGGGATTCGAACCCGCAGCCTATTGGTTGGAAGAGGGTACGTTAACTAATCGGCCAACTATATCGGTAAAGAAACCGTCAACACTACTAACCGGCTCAGCGCTGTTTAACTTCGATGATCGGACAAGAACCCGTGTATTCAGCAGGAGATAATCTTTCATTTACAGTGTAATTATAAATATGATCTGCAATTATTTACCTCTACACACAGACAAACTGTAGGTGCCTTAGTTACGAAAATTTTATTTTTATTTATTTATTTATTTTTGCCACGAGATAGACATTTTACCATTGCGTGACATCTCCATGGAATCCATGTGCCCATCGCAGGAGGTTACTCTAAACCACACAACAAACATTTCTTCTATTCTACTTATTTCACCACCTACGCACTACGCCATCTTTTTCATTCTCTTTCCATCCACTGCACATATATAGACCTCTCCCATAAATTTCCAGTTGTTTCTGTCCGCCATCTTATGTTAATATCCGCCATCTTATGCCAGAACCTCTGTAACTCATTCCTTCCTTGTTTTATATCCTCTTGGTATCCATTTAGTGCTTAATTTCATATGCCCTATCTCTATTTACATGATTTAGAGCAGGGTTTCTCAAACTTTTTCTACGACGGAACACTTCACAAATCCTGAAATGTTCACGGAACACCTTGGTTATTTTGTAATGTATTAATTAATAATTAATTGGTAATTTAGTTTATTTTATTGTTAATGAATAATTGATACTTAAATATTAATAATTGATAATTAATTATTAATAATTAATTAATAATTAATTAAACATCGATTAACCCATCATTAGATTAATTTGTGCTGATTTTCATTGACATATCCCATTCTGATCACCAAAAATTTATAATATTATTATAAGTACCTTACGAGTGAATGCAGACCTTTTCTCCTGTGTGCTGGTTTTGTAGGGTAGGTAAATATAAATAAAATAAATGAGTAAATCTAAGCGTTAAGAAAAAACAATCATTTCTTGTCAAGTGTAATTAGTAAAAACAAAACACGTAAAAGTAGTAAAACACGTATATTGCAAATTAAGTTCTTAATGACTCCGATGTTTTGGGGTCTTTGAATTACAAATTCTTTTGATATCAGGCACAATATTAGAAAGTTGAATTCTCATATTTGGTGTAGCGTTGAGTCTGTTCCTGGACTTTGATTTGGTTGCAGCATAATATGAAAATCCTGCCTCGCATAAATATGTCGTTGTAAAAGGAAATAAAACAAGAATAGCTAGTTTTGGCACGCCGGGGTAATCTTCTATTAAATTTGTCCAGAAATCATTTATTGGCAGTTCCTTGTATTTTTGTTTTAAATCAGAGTCACTAATTAAGTCAATTAGATTTTCATAGTCACTTGCGCTGAAGCCCGCTGGCTTAGCTGTCACTGTAAATGGATTCAGAACACAGGAATTGTCCTCACTGGATTTTGGAAAATATTGCAAAAGGGTTGATTGCAAGTCATGCAAGTGTTCTAAAATTACATTAGATACTTCTTCATTTACTTTAGAATTTATTTCAGTCAAAAATTCATTCAAGGTGGGAAAACAATCAAAATTATTCTGTTCAACTGTAGAAATCCAGAATTGCAACTTCCTATCAAAAGATACAATTTTATCTCTTGTATTAAAAATTGTAATATTCTTTCCTTGTAATGATAAGTTAATTTCATTGCACTTTGTAAAAATATCTGCCAGATACGCAAGACTCATCAACTATGAAGAATTTCTTAATAATTCAATCAAATTTTGTCCTAAGTTATGTGATATCGAGAAGACCATTAACTCACTACGAAGTTCAAAAAGCCTCAATAATGCTTTTCCTCTGGACATGTAATAAAAATGCGTTATATAATAAAAGTGCGTTATGTGCACCACCCATTTCATCGCACAAAATGTTAAATAATTTGGATTGAAGTGGTCCAGATTTTACATAGTTGATCATTTTTACGGCTTCATTCAAAATAGTTTTTAAATATGTAGGAATTTTTTGTTACTAGTGCTTGTCTACGCAAAACACAATGACTTTTGGTGCTCTTGTAGCTACTTGCAGGATACGTGTTACAACTCCCTTCATCTTTCCTACCATTGCTTGAGCACCATCTGTACAAATATCAATACACTTCTCCCAACCGATTTCCTGTTTTGTAATATAATTATTATTACAGTTGAATATATCTTCTCCGGTAGTTTTTCTTGTAGATATTCGCACATGAGTAAATCTTCTTCAATACTTTTATCAAATATGTAACGAACAAACACTAATAATACAGCGAGTCCTGCGACATCTGTAGATTCATCCATTTGCAATATTCATTGCAAATGGATGAATATTCAATTTGCAATGAATATTCAATTGCAATGAATATTCAATTTGCAATGAATATTCACTGCAAAGTCTAAGTCGATGAATTAGCTCTTTTTCTATGTCAGCAGAAAGATCTTTGATGTGGTGTGAAACAGTATCATTTGATAATTGTACGGCATCTATTTTTTTAGCAACCTGCTCGTTTAACATGCATGATACAATGTCTTTCACACAAGGCTTAATGAGCGTCTCACCAATTGTATGAGCTTCACCATGAAGTGCAATGCGAAAAGCGAAACTCACGCGAAAAGATGCCTCTGTTGCATTTTCAGTTGTAGCAATTGTAGCCATTTGAAGTTTAGATTTTTCTAGCGAGTCACGTCGTCTCTTAAAAAAATGTATATCTTTTCCTTTGTAATCAGTGTGTTTCGTTTCGAAGTGCCTACGAAGTTCAGCTGGAACCAAAGAACTGTTTATTAGTATTTTATTACATAAAACACACATCGCATCAGGAACATGTGTATTGCCAATACACGTAAATCCATAATTTAAATAACTTTTATGGTACTTCCGTTTTGGTCTGTTCTTAGATGACTCTTGTTCTTTAATATTAGCTTTTGAAGAAACCACAGTTTGCAATTCCATATCTTCTCCAATCATACGAGTAGATGTGTCAGCGGGAATACTTGCTCCTCCTTGTGTTAAAGTGCCTATCTTTAAACAAGAATCTATGGGTATTTTTTCAATAATATTCAAATTCCAATATTTGTCAGAGCTATAATAAAAACAAATAGAATTGTGTTGTAAAGGTAACTTTAGTATGAAAAACAATAAGATTATAAATAAGAAATGTCGAATAATATAAAAGTAAATGAATAATGCAAAATAGTTAAAAAAAAAGACTGCAACACACAAAAGTAAATATGAATTGTAACAATACTTGTAAGAAAAGTACTAAACCGTATCAAATAATGTAAAAGCAATTGTAATAAGAATGATTTGATAAAATGTTCAGTAACAAAAATTAAACAGTTCGAAATAAATCAGATATTAATTTTAAAATTAGTCGTAAATTTACTCGTAAATACCTTTCCAAAATTTTTTAAAGTTCATACATTAACATAAGTATTAATAATTAATTATGGCATAATCATAAAGAGTATTAGTACACTTATGTATACGGTGTGGCATGTTGACAAATATAAATTACATTTAAATTAGTTATCAATCACTAGACTAATGAAATCTTGTAGCATGTCGTAGTTTCTTCAGGCAAACATCATTAAATTAATTTGTGCTGATTTTCATTGACATATCCCATTCTGATCACCAAACATTTATAATATAAGTACTTAGGAGTGAATGCAGGCTTTTTCTCCTGTGTGCTGGTAGTTTCCCCTCCTTTTTGTACATCCTGGAGATCTTTGTAGTCTTGAGGTGGATGACTCACTATCTGTTCCGTCACAAACACCTTCAATAAGAGATTTCTTAATACCAAAATTAAACAAAGTTCCTTGTCTCTTATTCATATTAGATTTTAACTCTTTATTCCTATTACTTTTAAAAAAATCACGGCACTCCGGTTTCAGAACAAGCACTTACACACTGCAATACGAACTTGCGAAGAAAGTATTCAGTAGTAATAGATTTGAGAACCGGATACAGACTACCTTGATCTTCAATTTCAGCGGAAAAATGTTCTTTATTATATTTCCTTGTTGATTGGTCACTGACATTTGCAACGCAGATGTTATTTCGTTCAGTTTTGAGAAGACGCCGCCCTTTGTTGTAATCGGCTTGGAGCCAATTTTTATGATCGGTCATAAACGGCGGTATTCTCTTTCCCGATTGTTGAAAGATTTCAATGTGTGAAAATTGACGATAATTTATGAATATTTCCATGTTTAAAAATATGCTGCTTGGTCACTGACATTTGCTACACGGATGTCATTTCCTTCAGTTTTGAGAACAGAGGATATGACACCAATTGTTGTAATGGGCTTGCAGGCAATTTTTATGACCCGTCATAAACAGCGGCATTCAATTTCCCAAATGTTGAAAGGTTTCGATGTGCGAAAATTAACGATACACAGATGTTATTAGGTGCTCTGGGTCTGAGCTTTTCGACATATTCACGAATATTATTCTCCTTAGAATATTTTTACTATAAAATATTCATTCATGAAAAATGCTTAGAAAACTAAAATGACAAATTCCAGAACTTCTCGCGGAACACAGTTTGAGAAACCCTGGTTTAGCGTATCCTCAACTTCAGTCATCTTTCTCTAGTTCTATTATGCCTAATTTTATCTCTTTTTATTATGTGGTGCATTTTTCTCTCCAAGGTCACTCGCAACCTGTCTTTCTGTTGTTGTCACTGTCCATATCTTGCATCATAGGTAAACACCGACAAAAAAAAAAAAAAAAAAAAATGCACGTATGCAAATATATATAATGCACGTAAACAATAGCTTTCTTTTTAACATACGGGTAAATGCTTTACTTGTTTATCTGCTTTATCTTGTTTTTCCTTAGAGTTAAATGATTATTCGAGGTAAATACAGACGTCTACAATTACAATAGGTTTATCTGCTAATTTTAGTTGTTTGATCTGAATTTGTGATCAGTTTTATTTTAATTACGTTAATTCATTTAAGCATTTTCTGAGCTTCTTTCTTTTTTGCAGTGTCATCTGTAAAACGTAAAACATTTAGATCTCCTCTATTAATGTTAATTCCATAGTTTAGAAAATTGTTTACTGCTACATTAAACTCCTTGCAGCAGAAAACAATTTGGGTATCCATTTAGTGGACAAAGCGAATTAAATTCTTTCTCAAAACTACGAACACTAAACATGCAGGAAATTGGATGACGTCGAATCTCCAATCTCACACCTCTCTCAATGCTGACTTCCTTTCCCTGATGTCTTACCTTATGCTGGCTGTTGATTTCTGATATAGAATTTCTAATAATCTGATACAGTATTAGATTTTGGTGGAATGGACTGCTGTTTTAAGTTGTTTATTATTTCTAATTGATATAAAGAATCAAAGGCTTTCTCGAAACTACGAATACTAAATATGATTTGTTGTAGAGGATTTTGCTATAAAGCCTGCTTGTTCATATGACTGTGCATCATCCAAAATGTTGAATCGTTTTAAATGGATATAAAAAGGTTGTATAATTGTGATAATAAGCTGCTTGATCTATAGTTATGGATGTTATCTTTATTCAATTTTCCTTGCATGTTAGGGTCAGTGGCTTGTCACTTTTAAGTGATTTATCTCTTTTGAAACTTAATGCTCTGATAGGCGGTTATCTGCATCGTGTATTACGACTGTCAGTTGCGTGTGTTCGGTCGGTTTACCAGTTTGTGGGATGACAACCAACTTTCGGGAGCTATAACCCCCCCCCCTCGTATGAAACCTGCTAAGTCATCTTCACTTGAAAAGCCTTGATCAATTTTCTTACACGGGATTCGAATCCCGATTTTTCCAAGAAAGATCTAGGTTCGAATCCCTTCAAAACCGAATGAACTACGGGATGTCTATTCGTTTGATATAATAAGATGTTCATTGATTTATGCTACTGCTGTGGAATTTTTTCTCTAGTTAAAATATCATTGAACATATCCAGAATGACTTTATAAAACTGTGAACCGTCTGATTTTATATGGTCTTCTAATATACTACCTTTTCAAAGACTTTTATTATTCTTTGCTGATCTGAGCACTTTCCATAATTCCTCTATCACGATTTGTGGTTCTGTATGTACTTCACCTAAATTTAGTAAAATATTCGTATCAATTTGTTTGCTTTTGTTTAGATCCCTATAAAATATCTGCATATTTCCATTTTATATTGTATTAGGGGGGACTCCCCCCCGGCGCCTACGACGCCCAACCTCCCGAGTTCTGGACTGGTAGGCCGGTTCTCCTTGAATGCTGATGACTTGAATTTTGAAGACGAGAAAGGGAGTACCCCCCGAGTTCCGGACTGGTAGGCCGGTTCTCCTTGAATTCTGATGACTCGACACTCAGGGTAGCCCCTGAGTTTCAAAACGTTTCAAATGACTTGACAAAAAACTTGACACAAAAACATTACAAAAAAAGGCTTATCATTCTATATTATAGGATAGCTTATACTACTTGCTTATTTTTCAGTTTTGGATTTTTTTTTTTTCTTTTTTCATTTCATTCTTTGATAATTTTCGATGGTTTTTATTATTATTACGTTTTGAATTGTTCATATACTTTCTGATGTCGTTTCTGATTTTTCTAAACAACTTTCGCATTCTTACAAATTATATACTGCCTGTGCTCCTGTCTCCATTTTTCTTTAACTTCCCCTACCCCCGATTTAATCACTTATCCGTACAGCAAGTTCATCTACAGTATGGTTTGCTGGTAATGATTTTCTAAAATCCTTAGTAACTTCTGTTATTGTTGAAGCTATTTTCTCCATTCTCTCAGAAGTATAAGTCTGATTTATTCATACTTCTTTCCTTAAACTTTCCTTCCATTATTTCCTCAAGCTTTTCTTTATGATTTACTATCTATTTACCTTTCATTGCGGGTTATTTCATTACTAATTTTAATCTTTCTCTCTTCACACACACGCACGCACAACATATATATATATATATATATATATATATTATATATGTTATGATCTGACTTGATTAAAAACGCGTGCACAGAGTAAAAGATAAATTATTATTATTATTATGTGACACCTCCAGGGAGTCCAAAGACTCATCGAGGGAGAGTGTGCCAACAGCATCGAACGATTGATCCCTTCCAACTACTAACCGCGCTCAAACTTGCTTAACTGTTTGCGTAAGCCATTAGTAGCAGAGGCTCTACCAGTCGACCAACCTTTGCTGACAAAGATTAGTTTAATACCAGTTATGAAGATTACATTAGAAGTATATTTCGAGATATGTCGTATTTCATCATATGTATAAAAAGGAACAAGAGAGCGGATGTAAAATCTAACAAGAATTTATATACAGCAATCTCTCGATTAATGCGCCTAATGAGTTTTTTAAAGCAGGCGCATTAATCGAAAACGCACTAATCGAATATAATAACCTATGGGAAAAGGTATAATTCGTTCCACAAATTTCTTTTTTGAATCTTAATTTTTTTTTATAAAAGAATTAAGGTATGTCTCAGGGCCTAGTTAAAGGAAAACCATGAAGCTGAAAGACAATAAAACATATTCAGTATATAAATTTTATTATTTACTTCTTAACAAAGAATTGAGCTAACGTAGTTTGGCGGGCATTTTGTTTATTTTTTTTTATACAACCGACGTATGGCCTTATTGCCTCCTCTACCCTTCTGCAAATTTTACTGCTTCTCTCTTCATCAGGGTCAGCCTCCAAGCATTGCTGCTTAAAACTTCGATTGTACGAAAAAGTATTTTCAAATTGTTTCTGTGAAATCTCTTTTGGCTGACTATCAGTGGTTAAATTTCTTCATATTCTTCGGGATCTTCCCGCTGTGCATCTCACAATTTAGCAGGTCGGAATCACTCAACTTCTCAGAATGAGATTTAATTAACTTATATTCATTTGAAAAGCCTCTAAAATCATTTTCACAATGTGGAAGAATGTGCTTCCAAACGGCTCTCATATTGCTAGCAGTAATTTCAATTCGACTTTGCGACTTTATAACCAGGCTGAAATTTCTCTGATTTGGCTAGAAAAGTTTTGGAAGGCATTCGATTCTAAAAAAAAGGCCGGTTTCATCGACATTAAATATTTGTTGATCACAATAGTCCCCTTCTTTCACAATTTTCTTCAAAATCTCTGGATATCTCCTTATCTGCACTTGCAGCCTTCGCCTGTGATTAAAACATTGTTTAGGCTATTTCTCTTTTTGAAAAGCTCAAATCACCCAGCACTAACGTGGAATTCTTCTTTTCCATCATTGATAGCCCTTTCTTTCCAGGTTACAAAGAGACGATGCTTTTGATTTAATAAGGCCAGTGTTTAGCAGGATCCGTTTTTACATGGATCCATGTAAAAAAAAGTCTCTCTAATTCAATCATTATAATACTTTGATTTCGAGTGCATGCATGATGAACTCGAAGCAGCCTCACCTTTCTCTTTGTATTCAGCAGTTGATTCACCCATTTTTGTGTTCTTGTCCTATCTTTGCTCTGGACTCGCCTTGTTCATTTTTCTTTATTATTTCAAGCTTTTCTTCCAATCATATCACTTTTAGAATAATTTTCACACTTCTATTTTTTGCTCACTAATTCTTTTACTCATGATTTAAAGGTTAGAAAAATAATTTAAAATAAAAAAAAGTAAGGAAAACAATTGCACGAGATATGCTCAGCAAAATGCTATGTAAAGCAGACGACGTAAATTTTGAAGGTAAATTTGGAACATAGTGTACATGGAAATAGTGTAGCATGCCATTAAAATATAACTTTGTAAAATGTTTCAAATCGGTAACTAAATTATTTCATCCTGGTGAGTGTTTTTTTTTTTAAATAGTTAACCATAAAAAATGTATAGATCGAAAATTTTTAAAATCTGTAAACATTTATTTTTAAGATGCATGTAGACGCACTAATGGAATTTGGGTATCGAAAAAAAATGACGCATTAATCGAGGGATTGCTGTGTGTATATATATATATATATATATATTATATATATATATATATATATATATATATATATATGGGAATAAATTTTTAACTTGGGTATATTGTATATTAGGATAACCAAGCAATTTTATATATGCTTGGTTATTTTAGCTCCTAATCCCAAGTATGCAAACAATTAAGTTTGCGCCTGAAACAAAGTTCAAGTCTAAAGATGGTACAACACCTGTGCATCTCATTGTAAAGGTGGGTAAAGCTCTGATCACTATTCTTAGTATTTTCCCATAATGTAAAGCACATCTCACTAGAAGATGTATACTGCAATGCATTATGGATGGGGTCACTACCCAGACCGGTTTCAACCTTTTTTGAGGTCTCCTCAGTGAGTAGCTAGACCCTAAATACCAAGGTTTTAGTAATACAGAGCGTTATCAACTTTACCTATATAAGTTGCAATAAGGT
This sequence comes from Typopeltis vanoorti, assembly GCF_054136105.1. Taxonomy (NCBI): domain Eukaryota; kingdom Metazoa; phylum Arthropoda; class Arachnida; order Uropygi; family Thelyphonidae; genus Typopeltis; species Typopeltis vanoorti. Next base: position 15,819,642 of record NC_143559.1, on the reverse strand, counting down.
GTATTAAGCTTTAATAAAAATCTCTGGAGGAGATATTGATGGGAATAAAACCTTGGCATTTAGGGTCTAGCTACTCACTGAGGAGACCTCAAAAAAGGTTGAAACCGGTCTGGGTAGTGACCCCACCCATAATGCATTGCAGTATACATCTTCTAGTGAGATGTGCTTTACATTATGGGAAAATGGGAAAATACTAAGAATAGTGATCAGAGCTTTACCCACCTTTACAATGAGTTGCACAGGTGTTGTACCATCTTTAGACTTGAACTTTGTTTCAGGCGCAAACTTAATTGTTTGCATACTTGGGATTAGGAGCTAAAATAATAAAGCATATAAAATTGCTTGGTTATCCTAATATATATATATATATAGAAAGTTTTTTACCTTGGGTATATATTATGTTAAAGATACCAAGCAATTTTATAAGCTAGATTTTTTAATCCTTTTTCCCAAGTAAGCAAACAAACAAATAAGTCAAGTTGGCGGCTGCACGTAGTGCAACTCGTGGTAAAGGTGGAGCAAGATCTGATCACTTTCCTTAGAATTTTCCCTTAATACAAAGCACATATCCTTGCGGAAATGTATGATGCTATGCATTAAGATAATGGTCACGACCCATACCGGTTTCGACCTTTATTGAGGTCTCATCAGTGGGAGCCAGACCTAAAAATGCCAAGGGTGAAGTAATACAGAGCTTATAAATATTTTATCAAAACAAGTTGCCATAAGGTGCTTTGACCTCATTAATAAAATAAAAATAGGAGGATGAGAGTAATATGTAGAAAGTTTTTTACCTATATGTAAAAAGTTTATGTAGAGTAATATGTAGAAAGTTTATATATATATATATATACTGCTAGTGGACGGTAGATGGCGCAGTGATAGTGATCAAGGGCTCGTGAGAGCAGCAATAAAGATAAATGTCAAGAGAGAAAGACATGTATGTGGGGGAGTCGAAGTGAACAGCTGCAAAAGAGCAGATATTTCAAGAACAACTTTATTTTATTGTTTGGTAAAAATCAGCAATTAGAGATAAACTACTGAAAATATGAATTTCTGTTATCGGCCTTGGCAATAATCATGCGTAAATTGATCTAACAGTATAGACTTGATTAAAAACACGTGCAAAGTAAAAGATAAAAGGTTAGTTTAATATATCAGTTATGCAGATTACGTTAGAAGTATATTTCGAGATATCTATTTCATCATCAGTATAAAAAGGAACAAGAGAGCGGATGTAAAATCTAACAGGATTTTACATAATGACCAGCTAAGGCAAGTGCTTGCGTGTTGTTATGATACAACTACAGTAGTTCCCAACTTTTATGAGTTAATTCGTCCCTACGATCTCATAAAGCGAAACTCGTGATGTGGGAATTTATTTTTTCCGATAGATCATTTCCCAATGGTGAAAACAGGGGTATGGTCCCAACAATGAAATTTTTCCATAAATAAGTTATGGTAAAATGACGTTAAATAAAAGCGAACAAAACGATAATTTATGCTTGAACAATCATTTATTTATTGAAAGAAATGAAAACATAGTTTAAAATCAAACCTTTAGAATTCATAGTTTATTCTTCACCATCGTCAAATGCATCCTCCTTGATGCATTTGATAGTTTGATAGATCACTCTCCGTAGTATTAATTCGTTTTGGTTTACTATACAGTGCCTGTGGGAAGGGCCCGAGTTCGATTCTTCTCATCGTTACGAGAGGAATCTTTATATGAGCTTTTTCAGTTGAAGGGGAGTTAGCCGATCTCATACGGTAAGCATGGTTTCTTCTGCCATAAACTCGGTTTTGCATCCCGCATACAGGCAAATCGGCCTTGAGAACACACTCAATTTAGAGACAAAAAGAATACTATACTACAAAATACTACTACTACTTAATAATAATAATAATAATAATAATATGGTCTAAATCAAGGGCGAATGCTGGTCTTGCAATTCACGCTTGCTCTTGTTATCATTCAGGGAGTGAGAGGGTGTGATTGAAATCTGATTATCGGGATAATGAATTAAGGTAACCCTCGTATAACGTGGATGTTAGGTTCCATAGAAATGCCGCGTTATATAAATCGCGTTATGCGAGACTCAGATCACATACAAAAAAGTAGGGTTATGTTCCGAAATCGTTTTTTTTTTTTTAATTATATAAACAATAATGGCATATTCAACAAAAATATATTTTTATTTAATTCAGGTAATTCATGTAAGTTAAGAAAACATAAACTATGAAACAAATACATAGTATAAAATTATAAAAATTACAAGTTGTAATTAAGCTTCATTGAACGTAATGCATAAATGTCTTAGGCAAAATAAAAATGAGTGCATATTTTAATCTTTCAGAGCACGAGGATTTGAGGATCGGTTAATAAACATTAGTTTTGTCATGTAATCACCTGATGCATTACTACAAAACAGTAGAGTAATTCTGTCTTTGGAAACTTTGAATCCAGGAGCTGATCTTTCATTTTTCGAAATATAGGTGCGTTTTGGCATTTTTTTTTTTTCCCCAGTATAACCCGGATTCATCCGCATTGAACACCTGGTCTGCATTATACATGTTTATAAACTTTGAGAGTTTTTTTGTTTAATAAGATTTCCATCCAAAGGAATTTTCTTTTGAGTGCATCATCTTTCCAAATCATTAGAGATTTTTTCATTTTTCTCTTAGAAAATTGCGTTCACGAGCAACGCGCTTTGTACTTACCGTTGACCCAGCAATAAACACTTTCTCGGATTTATGTTCATTTTGTTTGATTGTTTGAATTGTTGATTCATTTAAATTCAAAGTCCTTACAACAACTGGTTTTTCTCCATTTTTCAACCGATCAATGGTTTTAATTTTGTTTCTTCGAGACGAATTTTCTTTTCAATATTCATTTTTTCCCTTTCAATGCAATTTGTGGCCATTATTATAAAAATAATTTTTTTACATAAAAAAGCATTATATGTTATGCTTTTTATATACATGCTAACATTATATTACATTACACATAACATTATATGTTATGCATAATATGTATGGTGAGTTACATACATAATATGTATGTAACTCACCAGAAAATAAAGTGCTCAGCTGAGATAACACACATGATTTTAATGCTTTTTCCTGGCAGAAAACGAAGACAATTTTCAACAATATATTTTATACGGTATACAATTGACGTACATGCGTGCTAAAGGGTGTTTCCCCTAATTACCTGCGCGATACGGGCAGGCACAAATTTAACAAAGATAAAATTTGATTTTTAAGTCGCGCGGTGAAAAATATATGAAAAGATAAAGGGTTACTACAATTTCTAGACTGTGTTTTTGTCAAAACTATGTTGTATAAGTACCGCGTTGAACAAGGGTTTCTACAATTTGTAGACCGCGTTGTATCAGTACCTCGTTATACGAGGGTTACCTGAACTGACCATTTAAAACTATATACTGTATTTAGAAATTTATGTACATTTAATCATACAAATACAACATTTATTTTACAATTGATATTCTATATTTTTCAATTTAGCTACTTGAATACAAATTCTACCCTACGGTTCTTCTTTATGAACTGGTCAATAACATCGTCATAAAAAGTTGGTTGTAACTTAATTTTCCCAAGCAACACGCACACTTGTAAAGGCTGCTGATGCTCACTAGCTAGAGCTACGTTGACTGCGTATGGCCTGTGATTTAAGCAGGCGCGTTTCTACATTTTGCGGGCCCTGTGCGAAATGGAAAAGCGGGGCCCCTGAAAGTTAGTAACTTTTATGGAAATTTTAAATGGAAGAATATCCTCTTAATTAATTAAATTAAATATGAAAAATATTTATGCACATAAATAAACAAGTATGCTCTTTTGGCATCAATAAAGGAAAAAGGGAAAGTAAAGGGAAAAAATTAGTTAAAAAATAAATGTGTTTGTATGTACATGATATATTATTTTATTATGTAAGTACACATTATCATATAAATACGCCAGAACAATAATTTATTTAATAATATAAATAATAATATAAAAATATGAAAAAATATCCATTTTTACTATAAAGAATGAAATATATGTATAACAACTTATAAGATTTAAAAGAAATCTTAATATATTAAATTTTATTTAACCCTAATGCGCTTATCAATAAAATCATTTATAACGCTATCAAAATTCCAATTTTTTGCAATTTCATGCTCTATAGTTATTATTGCCACTGACGATAAACGTTCTTGAGACATAGAAGATCGCAAATAGGTTTTTATTAATTTTAATTTGGAAAATGACCTTTGCTGATGCGGCCGTGACTGGACTGGTCAATAATATTTTAAATGTCTTAGTAATATTTGGATAAATATCCGACAAATTATTTACAATTATGAATTTTAAAATATTAATGGGTGCATCTTCTGGAACAATATTTCTAAAAATAATTAATTCATTTGAAAATTATTGATGAATCTGAATTTTTTTTTAAAATTCAGATTCATCAATATCTGTATTTAATTTTTGATACAGCTGTTTGCAGCAAAATTCTAATTCATTTTCTGTCATTTTTCTTATTCATTTCATATCATAAAGAAATCCAAATGATTTTTTGTGAATTTCATACAATTCAAATATTTTTTTGACAGATTGTAGAGCAGTATCTAAAATTACAAAAAAGAAATTTATCCTAAAATTATCTTTGTTATCACCTATGTGTGATTCATCAGGCGTTTCATAATCAAAAAATTATTTTCTTCGACGTACTCGACTTTCTTTAAACTTAATTTCAATTTCTAATAGATTTGAGAGTTCTTTAGCAATCTCAAAACAGCTATCAAATCCTGATATTCTCTGCTCTTCAAAGTATTGCACTAACTCTTTAACATGCTTAGTGGCTACGTCTATGGGAATTTTTGCATTTTGTATTACTTTACTTACTAAATTAACTTTTGACAAAAGCTCATACTCATTGTTCATATATTGAAACCACTTCTACTTTGATAGTATTATCTGATGCAGTTTTAAATAATTCTTTTAGTGTAAAAATGCTGGAATTTGAAAACGTACAGCTCTAACTGATTCTATTCTACATTCCCATCTTGTATCATATAACGGTTTTGGAGCTAATTGTTTAACAAATTTCTTTAATATGTCAACGTGAAGTTGAGGCAGCAAATAATCTATATATTTTTTGTATAACATTAAAAAAATTTATTGCTATAATTGATGATTTTGCGACATCCCCTAAAATCAAATTTAAATTATGACAGGGGATGTCGTTTTCATTTAAAATGCAAGCACAGACTCCCTTATATACTCCTTTCATATTCGCTCCGTTATCATACCCTTGTCCTCTACAATCTGACAATTTAATATTTAATTTATTCAAAAGTGATTTTATATTTTCATATATACCTTTACCAGTAGTGTCATTAGTTGTTAAAAACGTCAAAAAAGTGTTCACGAATGTCAATACCTGCTTCAAATATATGTAAAAATCTAAAAATTACTGAAATTTATTCCTGATGACTAACATCGGGAGTGCAATCGGGAATTATTGAATAGTACTTTGCCTGTCGTATCATATTTACAATATTTTGTTGAATTTTGGTTCCCATATCAACAATTAATTCATTTTGCACAATGGGTGATAGAGACGAATTTTGTTTCTTACCTATATTTCCTCCCCCCCCCCCCGAACATCGCATTAAATGATCTTTTAAAAGTGGATCAAAATTCTGCAATTAATTCTATGATTCCAAAAAAATTACCATTATGGGCTGTGTACAAAGTATCAAAATTGCCTCTAAAAGCTAAATTATGTTCGGATAAATAAAGAATTGCTGCTACTATTCGTCTTAAAACATTTCTTAACCGTTCTTCTTCAAATTTTGACATTTTGATTTGCCTGATCAATTGTATTGTAATTTTTTAAATTACATTCCATTTGTGTCCATGAATACATGCATTTCATGTGCACTGGATTTCGTTCGTGCGACTTTAATCTTTCACTTATATGTTGCCAGTCAGAAAAGCCATTATTAGATAAAAAAATTATCATCAGAAGAAAATAATTTGCAACAAAAACAAAAAAATAGAGTTGGAAGAGTTTGAATATACAAGCCATCTTCTGTTTTGCTTCTCTCCGTTTGCAATTGTCCTAACATAGTGAGCTGTGGAAAAACACCTCTTGTTGTCATCTTTTGGAAAATCATTTTCAGGCGGAAGAGATGGTGGACCACGTTGTACAACTTATGTTAGTGTTGCATTGTTCAAAATTTTGGGCCATGTTGCTGGATCATCAATAGTAAATAGTCCACCTTCCTCTGGTGTCTCAGTTTTTGGATCTTCAATACTCATTGTTTGACCAAACGCGTTATGCTCCCCGCTTCTTTGGAGTATTTCAGCTCTAATTATTAATTAATGTTGAAGCCGAAGAACTGTTTGTAGCTATTTCAGAACTCCCGTTATCAACTGATATATCTGAACAAATATATGAGTTCAACTTCATAAATTGAAACAGTGAATTTCTTTGACGTTCCTCAGCCGCTTCTTTTTCTTGTTTTCGCTTTCGTTTTTCATGCCCACTTGGGTATTTTCTTCCATAATAATCTCTCTCACGACTAGTCATACTCTAGAATTAAATACGATAGATTTAATTATAAAATAAGTTAATAAATTAAAACAAAATTACTTACCTGATAAATAAAATATATCTAAAATAGATAATATTAGAAAATAAATAAATCTAATATAGATTGAAAACTGCTATTGAAGAAAAATTCTGATGTCGGATAACCTAAAACCAGTTTACAAAATATATTTTTTAAGATGTTTTGCAAGTAATGTCACATGAAAAATTACCATGACAGTACCTGTATACACTTACTTGTTCATAAAATCATAAACTAAAATAAAAAAACTCCTTAAAATTATTAAAAACACCTGTTTTAAAATGCACTTTTCCCTATTTAACACTATGTTGTACGATATTGTTATATATCTTAGAGTAGTTTCAAATACTACCGCTCTAGCGCTACGATCTTATTTCGCTTACTGTAACAACAATAATTGGTTGTAAAATTATATACATATATTTTTCTATATAATAATTTTTATATAATAATTACCATATTAATTTATATAATAATTAAAAAAATTAATTGATTTTCTTTTTTCAATTTTTGCGCTTTGCGGGGCCCTGTGCCACCGCACAGTTCGCACACCGTGAATACGGCCTTGGGTTTCAGACAGAGTGAGACGACGTGAAATGGCTATGCGCGCATGAAATCACGGTGCTGCTGCTGCGAGGATCTGTAAGCTCCTACAACCGAGCAAGCCAAGGTAGCTTTGGCTAGACGAACAAGCATCGGCCTTCAATACGCAACACAAAGCTCAATTATTGCCGCTCAAGCTTAAGACGTCTTCTGTCTATAAAAATAAAAGCCTAAATAGAATGCTTATAAATGCATGCATTTATTAACAAATAAATATTACTTCTTTCTCAATTAATGAGCTTGCGCAGCAAGCATGGAGAATTCGCCACTGGTCTAAATTCTCCACCACAAACAACACAACTACTATCAACACACAATGTCATCTACTACTCACCACCAATGTCGTGTGTAATGGAGAATAAAATAGCGTGTTAGTTGGAGGATTACGTAGTAGGGGAGACGGTGAGATGAGTTCTTGGAGGCGTCACGTAATTATAATGATAAGACGGATAAATGTGAAATAAGACAAGACAGTGAAAACGAAGAGTAACGTCAGCAGTAACAGCTTTGTTAGATATGCTAATCAGTGAGATGCTCTAGTGTTTGCCTGAACGCACGCAGAGTATTACTGTATTGTATAGCCATGGGCGTGGTTTGAAATGCCGTATTAATGAATGTTTAGTGTTCTTCTCCCCCCCCCCCCCCTTATTCCTACTTCAGAGGCGCAGCGCCCATGAAAATATCTATAGAAGAAACATAATACAACAACAGAACGTGTATGGAAAAGTTACCAGTAACTTTCAAGGGAGGCGGTGCGAAAAGGTCATCAATTAAGCGAATTACCGCGCTTCTGTGTACAATTCATTGCAATTCATTTTCAGATTTTCGATTTTTTTGTTGATACTTGATACATAGAAAAAAAGTAAACACCGGGAACTGCCTGTATTAGAATCATTTTAAAAGTAACCTGAGATAAGTCTTATAATACCGAGGAAAAAATATTTATACTGTTTATTTATTTTTATTTTTTATTACAGTTTCTCAGACTTTGGGAATGCTTAAGACCATCAAAGTGGTTCTGATTAGGATGATGTAGGAATTATTCAGAACTTTTATTAACAACCTTTATAATTAAGGATTGAACTAACCTTGATCATAAACTATAATATAGTGACTATGCATGATACAGTGACAATATCATGCACTTGTATTTGAAATCAAATTATGTCTCACCTCACGGGTAATTTTAAATTTATAACATACACAGTATTGTAAAATACAATTGTGTAACAAATACGCCGTGGTTTAATTTAGGTATGCTTTTTAGAAACTATTGTCATATGAACGGCTGATTGATTTTCATTTACTGGTGAAGCAAACTCATTCAGGCTATAAGGGCACTGTATTTATATCTGTTAATTGCAGCATTAGTCACATAGTCGAGTATTTACAAAATGATGGAAGAAACAGAATATATAATTCTGAAAAAAAAAGCATTTAGTAAAAAAAAAAAAAAAAAGCTGTATGGTAATTGGCTAGTGAATTGCTAGTTGCAATAATTAACGAAAGGAAATAAAAACGGGTATTAAAGAGTAATAAGAGTAGTAATTATGTTTACCTGACGTTTTTATTAATTTTGTTATTAATAATAAAACTCTCAATAATGGGAAAATTTGAATGCTTTCCTATATTAGAAAATCGCTTTCTTGTGTATTAAAAAGAACGTTTTTTTGAGCCACTATCGTTCAGTCAAATGATGATGTCCTTTGGTTGAAATGATTCAAATTTGAGTTGAAAACTTCAAATCACGTCTAAAACGAAAAAAACATTTACAGGCCAATTCAGCCATTAGGTGAACCGGCTAACCATTAGTTGAAAAACAGGGGCGAATGCTGGTCTTGAAATTCACGCTTGCTCTTGTTATCATTCAGCGAGTGAGAGGTGTGATTGAAGTTTGATTAGCGGTTTACTTACCATTTAAAACTATATATTTAGAAATTTATGTACATTTAATCATACAAATACATTATACATACAAATACAACATCATTTGTAAAATAAATGTTGTATCTTTTTCAGTTTAGCTACTTGAATACAAATTCTATCCTACGGTTCTTCTTTATGAACTGGTCAATAACAAGTCGTCATAAAAAGTTGGTTGTAACTTAATTTTCCCACGCAACACGCACACTTGTAAAGGCTGCTGAAGCTCACTAGCTAGAGCTACGTTGACTGCGTATGGCCTGTGTTTAAGCAACAGAGTGAGACGACGTGAAGAGAGCGGAAATGGCTATGCGCGCGCATGAAATCACAGTGATGTAGCGAGGACCTGGAAGCTCACACAACCGAGCAAGCCAAGGTAGCTTGACTAGACGAGCAAGCATCGGCCTTCGATACACAACGCAAAGCTCAATTATTGCCGCGCAAGCTTAAGACGTTTTCTGTCTACAAAAATAAAAGCCTAAATGGAATGCTTATAAATGCATGCATTTATTAACAAATAAATATTACTTCTTTCTCAAGTAATGAGCTTGCGCAGCAAGCATAGCAAACATGGAGAATTCGCTCCTGATTGAAAAACCTTATCAACTGAACGTGGGTTAACCTGTCTCATACTGCGGTGGAAGGGTTACCCCTCCTCTCCCGTAAACTCGTGTTTTTTTTTTTTTTGTTGTTGTTTTGTTTTTCTTTCCCATCCTTCAAAGCAGGTAAACCGACGAGAAGAGCAAACGCAATTAACCGACATAATATATTGCCCTCGTAGCCTCAGTTTCTTTTATCATAATTCAAAACAACCCAAACCCAAGAACGTTTTTAACAGTTGTTGTAGGCCAGGTGAACACACGCACTTAAATGACATAATACTTGGAAATTTGTTTTAATTTTAACGCAGAATAACAAATAATGAAATATAATGTAAAGTGTATCAAATAAGAAAAAAGTTCTAGTTCTGGGTACGATCTCTCCTGCCTTCTATCCTTTAGCGAGGCGCTAGGGTGCTCCTGGATCTCTCTCTCTCATTGTTTGGGACCCTTAAATTGGCCCTAGTTTTCCGGGGGAACCCCAGCTAGAGACCCGTGCGCCTATGCATAAGTATGGCTCTGGGTGCGACGCATTTGTTGTAATCTTATCTAAACTTCTTTCTGACATTCTTCAGCTGATATCAGCACACTGGTGTAAAAGTATAAATATTTTCAAAAAACCAATCAATTGCAGTTAGAAACATCTTTATTCCGGGCAATAAAGTTCCGAATAATGCCATTTCTGTGTTATTCATTTCAGATAACGGAAAATATTTATTATTGCGGGGAATATTTATTATAAGTTTTTTTTTTTTATAGCAATAAATAATTGTTTAAAGAATTCTAAACGAGCGACACATTTTTATACTAATTGGAGGGCGGTGGAGATCCTCTTTTTCTAAATTATATTATATCCAATTAATTTATTAAACTTAGATAAATAAAATACTCTTTTGTGAAAATTATTTAATATATATAGGCAGATGTTTCCTTTGAGTTTGAGCATATATATTGGCTTTTATATTTGACTCCCAACCATGAAGAAAGGCCTAGTTATAACCTATAACACATGAGTACCGTGAGTGGGCTAATTTTTTCTATTAATTAATTATATATATATATATATATATATATATATATATACACACTAGGGGGATCCTCCCCGCTAGCGCCTACTCCCCCCCCCCCCCCGAGTTCCGGGCTGGTAAGCCGGTAAGCAAAAAACGTGACATAAAAACGTTTCAAATTACGGCTTATCTTTTTATATATATATATAGAGTAGATTTATATATATACTGTATATATATTATTTTTACATAATACAGAAACCTTGTTCTCGAAACCAAACATGGAACATTTACAAGCCACTTGAGGCCCCGAGTAAGCTGGATGGTGGTGGTTTCACACTGGTTTCTCACCTAAAGACAATTACAAACATCTATACCTACAGAGATATTCGAACCCACAGCCTGGGTTTGATTAGGGAGTGATACGGTCACCACACGGCCAACCAGGCTGGCAGATAACACACACACACAAAATCGATAACCAACACTCATCAGTTAGTTACGAAACAAAACAGTCTCTTATGTGGAACTTGGCAGGAAACACTCTCCCTCTATCACAAGGAAAGAAGTAAAGCGAAATTCAACGAGGGATGGAACCCAACTAGTGACCTTTTTTTTGATCGGAGAAGACAGTGTACTACATGTACGAAAGTGATCACGAACTGTAATATTTCCTACGTTATAAGAAAAACTGATCCTTTCTTTCATTCTCTTATCATTATTCCTCTGTTCTGTTGTATGTTTTTAGCTATCCTTTATCTTTGTATTATACGTTTGTAATATGTAAACAGTTTTTATTTTGTTTTAGTTCATTCAAATATAGATTTTTCAATTATATATATCACCAATATTGATATCTTGTTAAGATAAGCTAACTATTTGACATGTCATGTGTATCCAGTAAGATAACCTTTCTCTTTCTCAATCAAGATACACTCAAACAAAAACAATTGTTCTCGTTTATCAATAAATTCCAGCAGTAATAACACTTCATATATTTGACCTGACCGTTCTTATGGAATGAGAGTTCATATGCTACAAGATGTTTCCTCTGGTACTTGGGGGTCTTCGTGGAATGGTTCCTGATAAGCGACACACACACACACACACACATGGGACAATGGCACGTCGCAAAAATTTTCTTATGCAATATTTTTCTTTCATCGTAACATTTTTTAAAAAATACTTCAAAAAAAAAAAGGAACAGCAGATTTTGGAATTATTTTTAGTAATCACTTATTCTGTGATTAGAAGTACGACATATTATTATTAATTACTGTAGTTATAAAATCAGATTGAGGCTTTCAGTATTGTTGCGCACTTTCACTCTGTTGTTGTTGTTGTTATTATTATTATTATTATAACAACCACGTTTTTCCAGATTTTCCTATCGGATCACGTGGCACTTTACTCAATGTCGAAGGATAATGGAAGGTAAGGCAGGCAAAAAAGAGAATTGTTTTTCAATTTGGATATTTGGAGTTCTTTGATTGAGTTATAATTACTGGTTTTTAAATAGGATGAGGTGTTCTGGAGAAGAGAGTAAATGGGATTTGTTTAGAAGGTTATGAGGGCCGTTATAAGTTTGGTATGTGCGGGAAAGCGATGACAACAGGAGCGGACGCCCCAGATTCTTCGAATTGGTTTGGAGGGGAAAAAAAAGTAATCGGAAACACGTGTCCCTAGCGAAGGCGTCGATTTTCTTTTCTTTCCTTTTTTATTTTTACGAACGACTCCCCCCCCCCCCTTATTGTGTGCTTGAAAATAGAAATTTGAACTCTTCCTCTGATGTGAAGTCTGCATATGTTATATAGCATTTATTTCTCGTCATTATTTCTATAGGAAACTTCTAACATAATGAGATCTGATGCTTATAATAGGCTTGTGCTTATCTTCAGTAGCATCTATGAAAAAAAAAAAAAATCTTTTTTTTTTTTTGCTTTTAGGCAAGATAAGAAAGATTCTTTTTTGTCTTCATGTTTGTGGGGAATCTCTTGGTTAGGGAAATATTTTACTGAATAGGAAGATAAAGGCTCGTTGATTTTTAAAGGGTTCAATATTTGCATACATGCTTTTTTTTTGCGTTTTTTTAATGCGAAAAGGAAAAGTCTTAAAAAGTGTGATATTTCATGATTATGATTTTCTGAAAATGTTGCCTGCAGCCAATTCATATTAGTAAGACAACTAGTAAAGTTCAGTAGATTGTAAGCTTTAATTATAAGAAGATTCAACTACAGGAGAAATGAAATTATGATAGTGTTATATAATTCTCTGGTCAAGTCAATATTAGATTATGACTCGTAACTTTATTGATCAGGGTTTCGAATAGGTATCAAGAGAATCGAAAGTATTCCGAGAAGATTCTTATAGTGAATATACAGTGAATAGTGATAGTTATGAGAAACAGTTGATTAGTTGTTATTTGAGGATTTTATCTAACAGCAGGCAGAGAGTTCGGCAACTTTAAAGAAAGAGTAGACGTGTACGAAAAAAAAAAAATAATAAAAGAATTGCATCATTTTATATACAGAACTGTATTCATTAACATCTGCAGTAATTAATTTTTTACGATTGAGAAGGCGAGGTTGCTTATTTTGGGGGGCTCGAATACTAAAATTAAAAAGAACTGAAGAGTGTGTATGTGAATTATTCTACTATAGAAAACAAAGGTAGTTTAATAGCAAATATTAATATTGGTCTGGTTGGTCGCTTTCCATCGAACAGGCTGTATATTTAAATCCCACTGCAGTGGCGGCCGGTGAAAATTTTAAGTCGGGGGTACTGCATATGCAAAAAAAAAAAAAAAAAAAAAAAAAAAAAAAAACTTTTTTTTCCTAATCAATGACGAATTTATTAAGAAATAAATTTACATATTAAAAATTGCTTTATTAAAAATATTTCATCCTCACCACGAACAAACACCAATAATAAAAGTTTCGTATCAATAACAATGACAAGAGCAAACGAATATCGGCGTTAGATCGCAGCACATTTGTTTCGTAATCTAAAATGTTAATCGAACAATTCCAATTATTAACTATTCAATCAATGTCAAAAAACATAAGTTGTAACCTTTAACATGTTGTACTGCATTTATGTAATGTTGTAAGCATTGTTATTATTTCATAAACACAACCGAATTTAATTTTTTCATTTTTTCCTTGGGGGTGCTGCAGTGTCGTAGTACTTATGTACGGGCTGCCACTGTCCCACTGGCATGAAAGCTGTAAGATAGCAGACAGATGATTTTTGTCTGTCAAACGGCAGGTGTCTGACACCTGAAGTGATAGTTGAAAAAAAAGTATACCATGTTCAGCCTCTACAGCAAGGTTTCCAGATTATGTAACCCACAGCCGAACCACGATATTAAAATGTACGACAGGTTTACAACCTTTCGTAAGTGGAATGCACATAAATAAATAAATTAAATAATGAGTGTAATTGACGTTATCCGGAGACGTTAAGTAAATCTGTTGAAGAGCATGATAAAGTTAAGAGTCACTAATTCTTTCTTAATCAGAGCTATTAAATTGACTGTTAAATTCAACTTTCGACTTCGGAGACGAAGGCGAGTGGCCAGTGTTATACGGAGGTGAAAGAGATTTTCATCCCGCAAACTGGCCAGAAGAACACACAATACACTGGCCTAATAGCCTTAGTTACTTCGACCGTAAATCCAAAACAATGACTCCCAGAGACGCCCAAGAGATCCGATATCTCCACGATGAATTCTAAAAATGTTATATTTTTACGTAGGAAATGTCGATTTACTTTGAAAATAAAAGCTAATTTTAAAAGATGGTAATAAATCTTGCAAATGGAAGAATTAATTGTCTGCAATTTATCTTCATGTTAAATCATCTTCGTTTAGGCATGCATTGAAAGACATTTCCTCATTATGTACAAATACACACACACACACAATTACTTGGGAAATGGAGTAAAACCAGGTTTAAAATAGCTTGGTATCTTTAACATTTATCATACCCAAGGTAAAATACTTTCTACATCTATCTCTCCTCCTGAGATTTTTATTTAATAAGGTTAAAACACCTTATGGTAACTTGTTCTGTTAAGATACTTATAAGCTCTGTATTATTAAAATCTTGGTATTTCTAGCCTGGCTCCCACTGATGGGGGCTGGCTTTGAGAGGCTCTGCTTGGAAATAGGTTTTTGCCAGTCTCTGAGTAGGGCCACCTCTGAGATTATGGCTTTGGCTAGTGGTGGGGTGAGCCTGCCACTGGGTAGAGCCAATGCTGAGAAGTTCTTCTCGGTGACGGGGTGAGCCTGTCATTGAGTGGAACAACGCTGAGTTGGACGGTCTTTCGGCCACTATGGAGTGGTCTAGGGATCGTCCTAATTTTTAGAGAGAGGTCTTTACTTAAATACACCTCAATAAAGGTCGAAACCGGTCTGGGTAGTGGCCCCTTGCCTTTAATACATAGCATCATACATCTCCTCCAGGAGATGTGCTTTGCATTAAGGGTAAATATTAAGAATAGTGATCAGAGCTTATCCACCTTTTACCATGAGTTGCCTTGGTCTTGCACTACGTGTGGGATCACCTAGACTTGCAATACTTGCAGGCACAAACTTGATATATATATATATATATATATATATATATATATATATATATATATGTCGGCTTAACACACACACACACACACACACACATATATATATATATATATATGGGGAGGCTTTTTCAGTTGAAGGTAAGTTAAGACGACCTCATACAGAGGTAGCAGGGTTTTTTTCTCTAGGGAACTCGTGTTTTGCATCCAGCATACAGACAAATCGGCCTTGAAAACACATTCAATTTACAAACAAAAATACAATTGGTGATGGTAGTTGTAAGATTAAGTACGAGAGACAGCGAGTTGTGTTTAGTGGAGCAGTGTGCCCTCCCAAGATGAGTTCTTGGAGGTTTTGCGTAAAATAATAGTAATTAATTATAATTATTATCTATTTCTGAACTACCCCATT
This sequence comes from Typopeltis vanoorti, assembly GCF_054136105.1. Lineage (NCBI taxonomy): Eukaryota > Metazoa > Arthropoda > Arachnida > Uropygi > Thelyphonidae > Typopeltis > Typopeltis vanoorti. The sequence goes on along the minus strand of NC_143559.1, from coordinate 15,803,870 downwards.
TCAAAACGGCTTTGTCCACTTACTGGAGGAATGACCAGGGTCGTAATTATGCACAGGTGCAGGAGGCTCTACCTGGGGTCACCGAAAAATTAGGGTCAATTTCAGGGTCTCAAATTCCTAGGTCTCTCCCTCACCCGTGTGAGGGAGAGACCTAGGAACACTCCTGCGCCTCGGGAAAAGTGTAAGTATCCCCTGATTGTGACCTTAAAAAGGATAGTTGCTTTAAATTACTGTAAAAACAATTGGTGGCAACGAAAACCTTTTGTTGGAAAGCTCTGGGTTCGAATCCCATCAAAGATCCGAGGAATTTTTTATAAGATCTTTTCAAGTGAGTGAATTAATCAGTCACATTTGACAGTAGCAGGGTTTCCCCCTCCGAAACTGGGATTTTATATAGGATTAACTGCCTTTGCATATTATTAACCTTATATGAAGCCAAGTTGTTTTCATGACAGGACAGTGGTGTAGCTAGACCTTTTGCCGCCTGGGGCGGTCCCTGAGTTTGCTGCCCCTCTCAATACACACCAAAAACATTACAAAAAGTCAAAATGACGTATAGGGAAATAAATTAAAACACTGTGTTTATTTTTGAAGTAAAACTTTAATTTCAACATTCTAAAATGTTATTCTTCGTGCTTTTCTGTTAGCAAAATCGCCGATGACATTGGCGAAGTCTATTTCATAGTAACATAGGTGATTCTTAATCAATTTCAATTTAGAAAAACTCCTCTCACAACTAGCAGCACTTACAGCAATTGTGAGCAAAATTCGCAGTAGTATTACAATATTTGGAAATGAGTTCTCGAGACTGTATTTTAGAATTAATTGCAAAAGTTCAAAAAGGTTGAAAGTGCCGCCCGGAGCAGACCCCCCCCCCCCCCACCAGCTACGCCTCTGCCACTGGAGTCTAACACGTTACTAGACAAATTAGTTGATAAACAAAATTTGATGTATACAAAGAAGCCTATATACTTCCTCTATTAGTAACTCCGACCGTTGTTTTCTTTCGTGGAATGCAAAAATGCTAAAAAAAAAAAAAAAAAAAAATCTACAGATGTTCATAATGTTTCAATTAGAAATATTTGTTTATAATGGAAAGTTGTTTCCAGTTTTGAAACTGTTTAGATGCTGAACGGCTCTAGAACTCCAGTTTGCTTAAGTTATTCAAAATACGTTTCGGAAATATGCTATTTTATTGATATACTGCACTTTCTTTAATACCTCGTCGCATCTGCGATAATGCTACACACCTCTATTTTAAAAGTGACGAGGGATAAAGAAAAAAAAAAACTTTTATATCATTTTGTTGACGTATGAGGAGTCAGAAAACCTACAAGACGGAGAAAAAGATGGAGAGGTGACATCGAAAGACAGCTCGGTTCACATAGACAAGAGTGACCCAGGTTGGGAGAAGTTGTGGGGAGGCCTTTGCCCTGAAGTGGGTCATCTAGGCTAACAACAACAACATTTGACGATTTTTGAACACGTAAAAGTGAAAATGCTACGCCCACCCGTGTGATTATGTTATTATTAATCAGGTCCAATGGGAATAAATCTGATTTTAGTGAATATGTTGTTCTTTTGGTTAATGTATAATTATACAAAATAAACATTTTTGTGAGCAAATAAACAGCATATTTACATTCAGAATTATACAAAATAAATAAGTAAATCTTATTTATTCCCCTTTCCTCGGCTTCATAGCTTAGTTATTATTTCGTTTCTTTGTGCTTTGTGTAACATGGTAATTAACGATGCCAAATCGGGCGTGAAGTTACTAGTTGGCTAATTTTTCGAATTATAAATGGAAACCGATAGCCGTTTAGTAGGCAATGTGCAGAACGAAGTTTTAGTATTAACTGCAACCTTGTATTATCTGAGACTATGAGGAATTCTTTTCTGTCCACTCTCCTGGCACAGTTAATATGTCAAATCAATCCGCTGTGATCAGAAGCAACATAAACCAATTTGAAATTTTTTTGCGTTGAAGTTTCGAAGCAATCAATGAAGCGACTTTTATTTCAATTCGATCAGTAGTAGTATTAATATTAATACTGGATGTAAATTATCTGTTCTGTAAGCAAAAGATAATACTCTAAACTCTGTCTTGCTACAACCATTTTCAGCCAACCTGAAATGTGGAAATGAAATCGCTACAAGTTAAAAATCAAAAGGAGAAAGTAAGTCCGTTAAATAACGCTTCGAGATCGCTTTTCTTACACTGACTCCTTTTCTTTGTTTCAGTTTAAAAAATTACTTCGAAAATGAATTACTATACCGACCTAATTAACCGGTCTGTTAGCATCTCAGCTTTTCAACCTTCGAACCGTGGGTTTTGAGTCCCAGTGTGGCGTCAATGTTTGTGAAGATAGGCAGCAGATGAATTTCACTGCAGGATGAATTTTACTTCTCCGGCCTAAGTGGCTGAACCTTTCGGATATATATAAGTTATAGTTATTGTAGATTTGTTTTAGTTTGAATGATCGAACTAATTAATTCCACCATGACTAACTTCCGTAAGTGGGAACGCCACTAAGTGGCGTAAGTCTGGATTATCCCCTTCCCCACCACACTCTTGGACACATTGTATTGTGGAATTTCGCTTTTAATCATTTAGTCATTTTAGTCATTTAATCAACAGCCCAGTGTCATTCCTTATTTGGGATTCCAATATACCATTTTAGTATTACTATAATTAAAAAAAAAAGATTATATGCAAGATTAGAATACAACAAGGGAAATTTTAATTGGAATAGTTTGAAACATATGTGACTTTTATTGCAGAAAATACAAATAATACATCTAAATTCAAATTACGGCAGCATACCAATGTGTAGCCTTCAATGAATCGAAGTGAATGAGTAAATCAAGAGTCCCAACAGTGACTTCAAGCCAAATTCTGTGGCAGCTGATCTTATTACAAAATCATTAAGACCAAACATTTAATCTGTCCTAAGATGAATACTGCCGGTCCATCAGTTTTATTTGATGAGTTCTCCACCTCCTACACAGTAACCTCTACATATCGCATCGTACAGCCATTTCGACAAAATCTGGAATTTAGGGGGGGGGGGTCTTCCTCTGCAGACCCATGACAGATTGCATTATTCAACCGATTTCGACTAAATTGGAAAAATAGTAAAAATATATTATATATATTTCAAGCTTTGGAAACTAGATGTTTCTAAAAGTCTCCTGAGAAATTCGGTCCAATCTGACTAAATTAAGGACCAGATTGTGGCGATCAGACACCTGTACACATCATTCAATTGTTTTTGATTTTGAAATATAATTTCAGTTTTTGAGTATATAATTTCTATAAAACTGCACCAGAACGGAGTTGCTCCAAGAATGCTGGAGGCCACTGCACTTCATGCATCACTACACTATCTACACGCTAAATGATATTTCTGTTTGTTAATTGTGTGTGTGTTCGTTCTCCGGCCCATTTGCCTTTTTTACGAGTGGAAAAACCCGATTTTCCACGAGGAAAGTCCCTGTTCTCTATGAGACTGGTCCACATTTAACCGAAGAACGCGATGAATCATGGAATGATTCCTCGTGTCATCTTGGGACTGAAGCACCTGTCTTTATAATAAAGGATGCACATCCTATCTTTCTTCTCGCTGCGTCACGTTACAATAAGGTGTGAAAACGGATTGGTAAAGTGAATTTCCCTTGAAAAATATTGTGTCTATAAGTCTTCCTTTGGGACTTTTCTATATATATATGTTACCGCTAAAGTGCAGAAATCAGTTATTCTGCAGATTATCTAGGTATTGTGCAGATTAACTACGGTGATCCGTTAATGTGCGGAAAATTGTTTCATTTCTCAAATTACCTAGGTAATCTGCACATTACCTACTAGGCACTAGTTAAAGTGAAAATAAGATCTTTGCTGGAACAACACCAACGTTTCTGTATGTTTAAATTAAGATAATGTTATTTATTTATTTTTTGATATCTAAAGAATCAAGTTAATACAATCAAACAATCAACAAATTAGTTGATAGAATCAATCATCAATCAATTAATATAATACAAGGAATCAAACGGTTTAAAATATTATTACAATTAAGGAAAAAAACATATGATAAAATTATGTTTACTTATTAAAAAACCAAACTAAAAGTGGAGGGAGAGGGGGGGAAGGAGTAGGGAAAGGAAATGAGAGAAACAAACTTTTGAACTTTAACGATACGCCGTTAATGTGCACATTACCTAGGTAAAATGCGGAAATAAAATAAAATAAAAGGGGTGTGCTTTGCATTAGCCGAAATACTAAGAAAAGTGATCAGATCTTACTCCACCTTCACCACGAGTTGCCTCAGACCTGCACTATGTTCAGGCGCAAACTGGACTTACTTGTCTGTTAGCTTAGTTGGGGAAAAACGATTAAAACCAAGCTTATAAAATTGCTTGGTTTCTTTAACATAGCATACCCAAGGTAAAAAACTTTCTACAAATGAATGACCTGTTCGCAATTAGATGCAATGGTGCTAGTTTTAACTAAATCAAAAATGAATCCAAATTGCTCTTTACCTTTAACATGCGTACATGCGAAACTCTATGCAGCAAACACCGTTATAACAAACTCACTCACTTATGATTTTAAAATGTATATGTTACCGCTAAAGTGCGAAAACCGTTAATGTGCACATTACCTAGCTAATCTGCAGATTAACTGATTTGCTCCGTTAACGTGCGGAATCAAGAGTCCGCACGTTAACGGAGCAAATCAGTTAATCTGCAGATTAGCTAGGTAATGTGCACATTAACGGTTTTCGCACTTTAGCGGTAACATATACATTTTAAAATCATAAGTGAGTGAGTTTGTTATAACGGTGTTTGCTGCATAGAGTTTCGCATGTACGCATGTTAAAGGTAAAGAGCAATTTGGATTCATTTTTGATTTAGTTAAAACTAGCACCATTGCATCTAATTGCGAACAGGTCATTCATTTGTAGAAAGTTTTTTACCTTGGGTATGCTATGTTAAAGAAACCAAGCAATTTTATAAGCTTGGTTTTAATCGTTTTTCCCCAACTAAGCTAACAGACAAGTCCAGTTTGCGCCTGAACATAGTTCAGGTCTGAGGCAACTCGTGGTAAAGGTGGAGTAAGGTCTGATCACTTTTCTTAGTATTTCTGCTAATGCAAAGCACATCCCCTTTTTGGGTCTGGCTGCCACTGATGAGACCTCAATAAAGGTCGAAACCGGTCTGGGGAGTGGGCCCTTACCTTTAATGCATAGCATCGTACATCTCCACAAGGGGATGTGCTTTGCATCAGGGGAAATACAAAGGAAAGTGATCAGAGCTCACTCCACCTTTACCACGAGTTGCCTCAGACCTGAACTATGTTCAGGTGCAAACTGGACTTACTTGTCTGTTTGCTTACTTGGGGAAAAAGGATTAAAACCAAGCTTATAAAATTGCTTGGTATCTTTAACAGGTCATTCATTTATCCGATTTGAACCATGGATACGTTAAGATATGTAACATCATATTTCCCAATAATTCTTTTAGGCCAAAACATTGCCATTTCTAAATGATAAAGTTATATAATAATAAATTTTTAATTTAGTAATGAGACCATCTCTACATTATTAAGGCAACACCTGAAAGGAGTCCAAAGACTAATCTCGGGAAGCACTCCGCAACACACATATCGCCATCTCTCCTACTACTTAACTTGTTTACTAAACACATCTCCCCTCACATTACCAACAATATTTTTTGTCTCTAAATTGCGTGTGTTCTGAGGGCCGATTTGCCTGTATGCAGAGCTGTACTTACACTTTTCCAGAGGCACAAGTGTGTTCCGGGGCCCTTAAAGTGGTCTTAATCCCCCCCCCCCTGTAGATAGAGCCTCGCATGCCTGTACACGGAAATGAAAAAAACCGAGTTTCCGGGAGAGAAAAACCCTGCTACTTCCGTATAGAATCGGCTAACTTACCTTTAATTGAAAAAAGCCCATATAAAGTTTCCTCTCTTCACGACGAACTCAGGCCCTTTTCTAATCGAAGCGTGCAATGTATCGTCTTATACGAGGGTGGTCTGAAAATTCCTCGGCCTCGACCATAGATGGCAACACTATCGGCAAGATTTCTTTTTCTAAGTTGGTACATCTGTCATAATCATTCATTTGAAATTGCAAGGTCATTCTATCAAGTAGTTTGTTTTATACACTATCTGAAGCAAAAGTATTCTGTATCCCTTGAAATAGATCAAATTGAGTATCGTGCGTTTATAAAATCCTTTGTAAAAGAAGGTTTAGCGCCAAAACATTCGAAGTTCATAAACCTTTATGGGCACTCTCCTCCTTCGTTTTCAACAATTAAGAAACGGGCTGCCGCGTTTAAACGTGGCAAAACATTGATCAAATGCCAATATGGTATTAGATGACAGGGCGCAGTGCTGGCCCTAGGAATTTTGTCGCCCTTTTCCCCTAAAAAAAAACTCTTAATGGCGTCTTAAAAGCCACGATGTTAAGCTAAGCTTCAACATGTCTGATCATAAACTCTAAATAGTAACATTAGCTAATTAAAAATTCTTAAGTTAGTGAAAAATGATCATGAATTATATTTCTTTACAGAAAGAGACAATTAACCCTTTAACGGTAGAATTTTGTTCTGAAAACGTGCATCTGCACGGGTAATTAAAATCAATTGCTAATATCGACATTACTGGGATCGCAATGAGAAGTACTTGCCATGAGCTCAGAATTTTTGGTTTCGGTCCTTTCGCTTATTTTCTCTTGTACTACATTAGCAGTTTCAGTTTTTAGATATTTATATTTATGCCAAGCCCCGCTTTGTTTCTAAATATCGCGTTCTTTTTCCGATTTTCGTTTGAGATATTCTGCACCTGATATTTTTTTTTTTTTTTTAATCAAAGGACCTCTTCAGTATGAATTTAAAAAAATTTATATTTATTTTATCAGACATATTGGAATGTTAAAATTATTTTAAAAGCCAAATCCTAATAACTGTATCAAAAAAGTATTATTAGCAATTACTGCACAACTGTATTATCAAAATACGTAAATATAGTCTATATTTATGTTTTAATTCTATTTCTTTAATTGGTTTACTCTTAACCAATTATCTCATTATGATCTTTGGTGTCATTGGTTAAATAAGATTTACCCTCAGTCAAGGTCAACTCATGGCCAACAATGGAATCGGAAATAAATACAAAATAGGTGTTCTACTATAGTCACGTCGTCTGATATTAACACCGACAGTGCGATATTAAACGCAACATACATTTTAAATGATCACGATTTAATTATATATATATTTAAATGATCATGATTTAAATATATATATGCATTAGAATCAAGTTTTATTATATAAAAATTTAACGACTTCCTGAAGTCTGGTTTCAACAGAGAAGGAATAAATGACTTTTTTAATGATTTATTTTTCATATACTTTAGGCCGATTTTGCCGCTCCCAAAAACTTGACGCCCCGTGCAAATGCGCGCTTTGCACCGTCGGTAGAGCCGGCCCTGGACAGGCGCGTCAAAGTGCTTGCAATTGCTGAGGCTATAGGCATTTCAAAAGAACATGTAGGATATATTTTGCACGAAGAATTGCCAATAAAAAAGCTTCGCACAAGATGGGTGCCGTGCTTGCTCATAGCAGATCAAAAACGCACTCACATGAAAATCTCTGAACAGTGGGTGGAGCGTTTTAACAAGAATAAAACTGATTTTGTGTGTCGATTTATTACTATGGATGAGACTTGGATTTACCATTACACACCAGAATCCAAATAGCTGTCAAAACAGTGGACAGAAGCTGGTTGCTCAGCACGAAAGAAGACAAAGTCGGTTCCATCAGCAGGAAAGGTCATGGCATTGATGTTTTCGGATGCTAAAAGACATTTTGTTTATTAATTATCTTGAAAAGGGTAAAACAATAACCGGGGAATGTTATTCTGATCTTTTAACCAGACTAGACTAAAAAATTCGTGAGAAAAGACCTGGTTTGCAGAAGAAAAAAATCATCTTTCATCAGGACAATGCACCTGTCCCCACAAAGGTGTTTTGGCAATAGGAAAATTAAGGGATCTGCACTGTGAATTGTTGGAACATCCACCCTATTTCCCAGATTTGGCTCCCTCTGACTTCTATCTCTTCCCAAAACTAAAACTCTTCCTCGCTGGGTTTTTCTTTAAATCAAGAGGTGATTGCAGCTGAGGGGTATTTTGCAGATTTTACTGTGTTTTTGGTTACTTAAAGTAACACCAAAAGCACACAGACACACTAAGATACGAAAAGCAAACAAAACTACGTAATATTCAAGCAAAATTGTCAATGATAACTTAAAATAACACATCTTATCAGGAGCTCTCAACAAACACTACCTTAGGAGGTTTAGGAGTAAGGAGTCTAGTGATCCTTTTGGATCACTTAGTGAGATTTAGAATGATCTTGGAGATCACTATGTGCATTATGGGACTTGCAAGTAGTCATCAGCCTGTGTATACGAGTAGTCTAGTTGTGAAGATACTGCTTGTGCAAACTTAGTTTGCTTACACTTGTATAAAGGATTTAACAAGAATATAATTTTGAGTTTTGTTATATGAATATTTCTATTTGATACATTTCTTTTATAATGCAACTGTCTTTTATGAAGCTTGTAATTTTTAATATTTTTTATGAGAAATTAAAAAGCCTACATATAACAAAAAAGTAGTAGACATTTTTATAACAGCTGACATGTACAAAAATTATATAATTTAATTCCAGTGTATTTCATCCTGTTACAAGGGCATCATTAGTAAGCGATTAGCAATTTAATTTGTAACCAACCGAAAAGACTTCTTACACTTATGATTTCAATGCTTTCAACTAATCATCTCCTCACTTACTGGTGATGTCCTTGTAACACAGGATGAAATACACTGGAATTAAATTATATTTTCTGTACATGTCAGTTGTTATAATGCCTACATGTCTGTAGGCTTTTTAATTTCTCATTAAAAAATATTAATGGTTACAAGCTTCATAAAAGACAGTTGCATTATAAAAGAAATGTATCAAGTAGAAATATTCATATAACAAAACTCAATGTTTTGTGCCAAATGGTAAATGTCAGATCGTTCATGCACCTCATCTTCAAAAAAGAAGTTTTGTTTATGTATTGTCAAAACCATTTTCTTGGACTTCCTCTGTGTTCATTAGTTGGCATGTAGAGACAGGGGTGTTTGCTGGCTTTCTTAAAGAATGACAGTATTAGGAATGTGATCTTGCTATGTGTATCCAAGTATTGATCAAAGGTATGTTGTCCAAAGCTATTGACTATATCAATTCATTTGAGTAGTGATTAGATGTAAATATCGCTTGACTGGTGTTTCCCCCTCCCCACAGGATATATTTTATTTGTGATGAGATTTTAAATTTCCAGATATTAGTTAATATCCAGAATTAGTTAATATTGAAATAATTATTTGTATTTTTTACATTGTAATTTCCTTCCTTAAATTTGATAGTAATGTAGTAAAAGATAGTAATGAACTATCTTTATGACCTTAGTTTCATTGTTGTTGATTGCCAACACAATCAATGCTGCATTTTTCCATAAGTTATCTAGATGATTTTGTATCTGATCGACTTGAACATTCAGTAGTCTGAATGTTCAAGTCGATCAGCACATCATCTGCAAATCAGAGACTGCTTATATGAATTTGTCCTGCCGAATCTTCGAGAGTTATTACGCATACCCTTTTTCTGCAAGTGCAAGTACATAATCAAGGGTAATGATAAAAAGATATGGTGCCAAAGATATGTTTAAGGAAGGAAATTACAATGTAAAAGATACCAAATAATTATTTCAATAATTCACCAAACTGGCATATCAGAGAACAAATAAGTACATGATACTGAAGTAAAAAAAAAAAAGGAAAGCTTAAACATTTAGGCCTTCCTTTGTGTTTATTTCAGTTTTAGACAACAAGGCTTAAATATAATGTATGTATTATAAATTATTTTTTGGAAGATGGAAGCAATAAAACAAAACCTCAATGAAAATTAGAAATGTTTTTATTTATTAATTATTCCAAGATGAGAAATTGATCATCTGGATAGTAAATATTATTCAAAATATTTCAAAAATAAATATACAAGTTAAAAAAAAGTGTAAATACATGTGCAATATATAGGGCTGACATATACTTTCAAAAATTTCTGAACTCTGAAACTCAATTTCATATTTGTGCTAGACCTCACCAAAACCACTTGTAGTTTTATATTATTTTGATCTTTGAATAAACTGTAGAATTATGACAGCCCTAATAAGGCATCAATATATTAAATATTGGTCCCATTAAGTACTCTAAGGCGCGCATACACACACACACACACACACACTTCAAAGCTGAGTATCAAAAAATTATTTAGATTGTTCATGTTGTGTGTGCGTGTATATATGTTGACATACACATACTTAATGAGTTTTCAAAAAATCTCATTTGGCAAAATAGTAAAATCACAGGTTTGGTGTCAAAATTTGAACTATAATTCTGATTTTAATACTAATAGGTAACGCTTAAATAAGTGTGTAATTTTCAAGTAATGCTTTAATTATAGTAAAAAGAAATGTTAGATTTTATTTTCAGTTTTTATAACTGCTCTAGATTTTATTTGGATTACTAATAGCTTATTAGTATTTATAAATTAAGCCCTGTTGGATTTATTTCACACACAAAACAACAAAAAAAAAGGACAATGTTAATACAAATATATTGCACCATTCTTACAGTTCTGCATAAAATAAAATTAATAAATTATAATACAATTATTCACAAACTACGATGAGAAAATTAATAGAAAAATAGTATCATCAAAATCTACACACATGAACAGAAATGTCAGCTTAAATATAAAGGAACTATCATCAAATGTGAATATTACACAGCATAAATTTCAAAATTTTTGACTATGAGGATTTAATATGTATAAATAGACTTGAGTCCTGGGCTGGTGTCCATCTGTTATTCTGGGCATATAATCACAAGTATATTTCTTTTTCAGTTATCAACTCATTAGATTTGAGAGATTTCTATAACACGTAGTACTTATTTAATGTCCTTGAAGTTAAGTTATACTTATGTTGCCACTGTCATATCAGAGAAATGTCTAAAACAGACCACCACTATTTAACAAAAATAACAATGAGAAAATATTCCAAAATTGAAATGATTCGTAAAATGAAAACAAGTCTGCTTAAACATTGCATTATTATTTAAAAACTGGAGTACTAAAAATAGGGGCGATCAGATCCTATGATAACATAAAAGTAAAGATGATCATATAAGCCAAACTGGCTATATATAAGTTTCATAACGAAGATGCACAACGGGAAACATTTTTTGAAAATGTTAAAAAGGAACATGTCTGTAACAATGATCAGGTTACAAAAAAAAAAAAGTATAAGAGCAGAAGATTCAAAATACAGTTTGTTATAACCATAATGAACTATCGTATAACTTAAAAAAAATGTGATAAACAAATACAGAACAATCTACAATTATAAACACTTAAAACTAACATGGAACATTGAGAAAGAGTAATGAACTAATAAGCAAAGTCAGTGTTTTGGATTTTCTTGTTAGTAGCAATCTTCAGATCTTAATCTTTGGAATACAAAAACATTCAATTTCAAATTAAATACTTCACAGCCATCAAAAAGGTAAGTATAATATAACTTGTGTTTTATAAATTCCAGGAGCTTTTTGAAGTTGTATATGATAACTAACAATATCCATAATATTCTATTAATTTCATCCTTTATGGAATCAGCTCGCATTTGTTTATAAAAATTTATTTCTTCATTAAAATTGTAATTTAGTTTTAATGTAACAAAAGCTGACTGACATTTAACTGTTTTCCATAGCAAAAATATTATAATATTGTATATTTCAAAGTACTCATACTGCAAATAGAATTGGACAATACTTATTTGCAATAAGAATCAAATAAACTTATGCAATTATATGTATCAAAAGTAGACTAGAATTATCTATAATTATAATATTTTTTTGATGGAGGTAGAAGATGATCAGGTAGTTCCACAGGTATATCATACCCATCTAGTTTCACATTTATCAAATGCATTGCCAAGGCAAATTCATCAGAATCAAGCATCCCATCCTTATCAACATCAGAAAGTTTCCATATTTTACCTAATATGGAATTTGGTAGTTTTGATTTCACCATTTCTGATTTGGCCACTGCTCCACTTATTTTTCCATCCACAGGATTCAACCTATTGAATATATCATCATATTTTCCACGATCTTTGGAAACAATCCAGTCAGGCTGCAATGATCCAGCATCAGCACCTTCTCCACTCCCATAACCAAAAGGACCATCCAGTCCCAGAAAGGCACCACCCTTCACTTCATTTTCTGCAACACCATTATTCTGATTGATTTGCTCTTGACTAATCATGTTCATAAGGCGTGAAATATCATCTGAGAGAACAGTGTCCACCACTTCCAGCAGTTTAGGCTTCAAAGGATTAAATCTAATAAAATCTTGTTGAAAAAGTTTTTCTTGCATGTCCTTAAGATCAGGAAAGTCACCTCGAGCAATCTGGAAATCTTTTTCTATCTCCATATACAGGTGGTCTAATTTCTTAATGAGCTCTTTTTTCTTACTGTCCTTTCCAAACATAGAGGGCATTTCTTTTTTCAGAGCACTTATGATGTATGCATGAACCTGAGTAAAGAAACCAAAGTTTAGTTTCATTTCAACATCTGTTCTTACTTTAAAACAGAATAGAATTATAAATTCATAAAATACTTTTATTATAAAATTAGTTTGACACAGCTGATAATTCATGAAAATAAACAATTACATTTAAACCTCTCCTGTTGACAAATTTTTTTCTTTGTAAGATTACCACATTTATTTAAGTATGGAAACCTAAGAGGCTGGTAAATAAAAATGTTTTTTATTTCTTAACTGTAATCATGTTTTTTTGTCCACAAATGTCTTGTAGCATCTGACTAATCTGGGGGTCTTCACAAGGCCCACTAATGGACAGATGAAGCACAATATATAGCTCCTCCCAGTAAAATGTCAACTTACCTTTTCATGATGTGGATTTGTTTCCATTAAAGGAAATTTAGCAAAATCAGCAAGTATTCAACGAGGGCCACCTTCCTAGATGGAAGATATGTCCATTAGATGGCCGTCATCCACATTATCCTTTCTACTGAAAAGTACACATTCTTATTTGCTGAACATTTTTCTGGAAACAAAGGAGAATAATAAAATAATAACTATCTCTTGGATTGTTTCCCATAATAATCACTTATCCTGTATTCATTGAGGTAATTTTAATGCATAACATCTCGCATTTTCTTTTGCACTCCTCAGTCTGCAGCAGTGACCAACTGTATATTTTGTCCTGTTTTATTTCATCTAAGTCTCAAATGATATTATGCTGTTTGATACTTTTTCCCCAAAAAATCCTTAACCATTTTCTGTGCACTCCTAACATTCTTTTCTTGCAGCTCATTATGTTATTGAACTCAAAGGTCATTTTCTAAGTTTGGCTAAATCACCAGCTCTGTAGTTCATTCTTAATGTTCATTAAATCAATGATTCAAGATGTTTATTGATCACGATTCCAAATAAAAATTTGTCTATTTTCATGAAAATAGAAATTTTCATGAAATTCCAGTGTTCCACATGAAAACTTGTCTAGCCAAAATGGAGTTTTCTACAAGTACAGATAGACACAAACAAAAAATAAAATAAATTTTATTTAACACACACACACACACACACACACACACACACACACACACACACACACACTGGCTTATACATTTTGCTAACTATATTATTCTTATTATTATATTATAAAGCAGGTTTTTCTTCCCGGAAACTCGGATTTTTCATCCTGTAAACTCAAGAAAATCGACCGTAGAACCCACATTATTTCAGACATTAAATATATTGTGTTAGGGTTAGGGACCACGAGATGGCGGCACATTTGAGCCGTCTCTCTTCACTGCGTACCGCTTAATTAGTGATAGCTTTGGGCCATCTGTCTCTGATTGGGTACCAGTGGAGATTGAACTGCCCACTCAGTCTCCAAAAAAAAAAAGTTAGATAGGGCTAAATGGCCTCGCCTACTCTCGTTTACGGGAATAAAAAGGCGTTAGCTGATTTTTTTTATTTTATTTTATTTTTTTTTTTATTATATGGCCCCATCCCATGGAGTCTGAAGACATTGTGGGAGACCCAATTTATCATATCTCTCCTTGAACTATTAACAGACAAAGCACTCACAACTGACTCTGGCAACCCATTTCACTCATTCACCACTCTCCAAGCAAAAAATCTAGTCCTCACAACTTCTACTATCCACACCTTTATTCAACTTCCAGGGATGACCACTTGTTCTGCTCTAGCCAAGTGCTGAAACATTTCCACTGCATCAATTCTATAAAACCCTTTAAGCAACTTAAATATTTCTATTAAATCCCCTCTTTTTCTCCTATCAACCAACTACTACGGCAATCCACACATCCTCAATCTAATCTTCATAGGGAATATTCCACAGGTCACTCGTCTCTGAATCCTCTCCACAGTTTCCTCATCCCAAGAAACCCAGAGGAACAGACTTGAGCACAGTAATCCAGATGTACACATATCAAGGCCTTAAAGAGGAATAAAAACGTCCTTATCTCTACATGTTAATGTGTTCTTCAATAGACAAGTAATCTTATGGGCAACCTTGGTAATATGTTGTCTAAACATTAACTCTGTCTACCACCACCCCTAAATCTCTAGCTTCATCTATTTCCTGGAGTACAGTGCCATCTTGTGCCAATACACAACTTACAATCTGTTTTCCCGAGAATGCATAAATTTACATTTCTCCATATTAAACTGACACCCATTATCTTTTGCCCATACTGACAGCCTATTTAAACCATCCTGCAAGCTTTCTACGTCGCCTTGATTAACTATTACTCTAGCTAATTTCACATCATCAGCAAACAACTGAATATTTCCTTTCAGGTTACTTCCTATATCATTTATGTACAAATTAAACAGCAATGGTCCCAGCACTGAAACTTGCAGGACACTACTAGTCATCTGTTTTTGACTCGATTCTTCTCCTCTATATACCACTTTTTAATATCTCTCCAGCAGCCACCCTCTTATCCACTTAACCAGTGTCATGTCCATCCCATTTGTTCTAATTTGCATGACAGAGTTCCATGTGGTATTCTATCCAATGCCTTTGCAAAATCATCATATAGCCATTTCCTTTACCTAACTCAGGCTGTTATTCTATTGTAAAAAGTTGGTAAATTACTAAGGCATGATTGACCCTTATACAGTAACATATTTTTATCAATCCATCTTTGAATTCTCTTTTTTTACCAATTTTTCTAGTGCTTTTACCACTACACCTGAGGTACTGATTGGTTTATAATTTGCTACTGTAGTCTTAGAACCTCCCTTATGCAAGAGAATTATTTTGTCCTCTTTTCACTCCTTTGGCACTCTACCAGCGCTGAAACTTAAAGAGCCTAGTCAGAAGCATTTGCCAGTTCCCTTTCACATTCTTGCAAAACTCTAGGTGATATCCCATCTAATCCCACAGCTGTATTTACACTGAGATTCTGCAATATTCTACGAACCTCCAATTCATTCATTCATCAATGAATGTCACTTGTAACATTCATTCACCTCTGTTCCCACATCAGTGGGAACAGAGGTGAATGAATGTTACAAGTGACCCTTGCAAAGTGGTCACTCAGTAACAACTAATTTATCTGCTTGCTCGTAACCATCATCACTCATTAAGGTTAAGCTTCCATAATCATTCTTCCTCTTACTTGCCACATAATGAAAGAACACCTTGAGATTTTCTTTGGCTTGCTTGGCTAGATTCTTCTCATAATCTGATTTAGCCTTCTTTGCCATGCTATACCACTTTATATACCCTCTACAGCCTTTTCTTCTTCTGCAGCTTGTGCTTAATGATATTACTTAACCGTTTAACCATCAATCCTATAAAACCTATTAAGCAACTTAAATGTTTTTATCATATCTCCTCTTTTTCTCTTATCAATCAACTTCTGCAATTCACACACCCTCAATCTATTCTCATAGGGAACAAATTAAACCTCCTTACCTTAAGTATATAATTTAATGTTTCTTCCTCTAGATCAGGGATTCTCAACCTATGGTATGCATACCACTGGTGGTACGTGAGCCACGGCTGGGTGGTACGAAAACAGATTTGCTTACTGGTACATCTAATATCTTGAATTAAATATAGCAGTATGCCACTGGAAAAGGTTGAGAACCCCTGCTCTAGATGATCCCTTAACTATATCTCATGCACTATTAACATCCTTAACCTACAGTGTTTTATGCCACGTCACAGATCTAAGCTTCTTCCTAAGCTTGTCGTAATCACCTATCTTGTATGATAGTTCCACATATACTCCTTAACAGAATATTCATGTTTTACAATCTTCCTTTGTCAAGTTTGTTGTCATTCCCTAATTATGTCACATCTTGTATAAAAAAAACGGGACAAATAATAACAAAAATAAAAATATACTAAAAGATATGCTCTCCTATCTGAGAGCATATGATCTAAAAATGATGGCAGTCAAGATAAAATTCTGAAGACCCACCGCAAGTGCTACCTCACTTGTGGTGGGTCTAACTTTTAATTAGCATGTTAAAAATTGGGCATGTTTAATGAAAAGCCTGATTTTTATGCAGTGTAATGTGAACATTTGTAAAAGCTCATTCTGAATAACCTAATAGCTTCCTTGAATTTATGTTCATATATGCAAATAGTGAGGCTATCTTGCTTGGGGAATTTAATATTCACAGCTTAAACTTGGTTGGCTGAATAGTTAGTAGGTTCAAATCCATCCACAGACATGGATGTTTGCAATTCAGGCTTCGAGACCATGACTCTAGAAGCCTGAGGTGGCTTGAAAAGTTCCATGTTTGGCCTCTAGAGCATGATTTTTGGATTTCAGGTTTAAAAATACACACACACACACACATTCATAGAAACCGCATCACCTGTTTAACAATGTTTTTTTTTGGTAATTAAATTTGAATGTCTATTTGAAAAGAATAATAACATAATAATTGTCACAAATAATGAAGAAGGCAATATAATATTTTTATTTTTGATTAATATTTGGCTCTTTTTTTTGTACAAGATGTGACATAATTAAGAAATGAAACAAACTTGACAAATTTGCAAAAGAGTGGACAATGATATTTTCACTGAAAAAATAAATACTGGTATCAAAATTTAGTTAAACTACACAATTTTACTAACATTAAAAACTAAAATTTCACTTTTTGCTGTTTAGTACTTTGTGGGTCCTCTTGCCTTTATTACAGCTTGGCATCAGCAGACTGTGGATCAGACCATCAATTATTAATTTCTAATCTAAGATATCCGTCTGAAAGCAAACAAGAATAACAGCAACAAAAGATATGACTTTTCACAAATGGACAACAAATTTACAATGGACATTGAATCAAAGCTCAAGAAACAAACAAAACACTTCAGGAACAAAGCACTAAATCACACTGGACACACCTGAAACAAACCATTGCAAAATTTGCAGCCAAAAAACATCTCAATAAAAAAAAAAAAAATGGTAGTCCATGGATTACAAAAAAAAAAAAAATCCTAGAACTAATTGAAAAAAGGAAAAACAAATTAAAACAACAGATTGGCAAAACCCAAATTACCTGAACCTGAATAAAGCTATTAAGAAATCTTGTCAAAAAGATAAAAACAGCTATATCCAAAAGATTTATTCAAGAAGGTTAAGGATATAACCAAAAAATTCAAACCAATATTTAATATAATTGCAAAGGAAAATGGCAAGATCTTCAATGACTAATGACATAGCCAAAAGATGGAAAGAGTATTGTGCCGAGCTTTACAAGGACCCAGCTATTCAACAATAAGACGGAGCTATCAAAAACATGGAAATGGAGATCCTCAAAAGTGAAGTAAAACAAGCAATCAAAAAAAATTAAGGAATAACAAAGCTCCAGATCCTGATTCAATATCGGCTGAAATGCTGAAAAACCTTGGAGAGCATGCAGTCAACTGGATACATGTTTATGCAACAAAATCTGGAAGATGGCCAAATGACTGGACTAGTTCCACAATTATCCCAATCTACAAAAAAGGCAATAATAAAAAATACGAAAACTACCACACTATTTCCCTTATCTCACATACTAGCAAGATTTTACTACAGATTATTAAGGAAAGATTTCAAAGTTTTATAGACCATCAAATCTCAGAAGAACAAGCAGGATTCAGAAAAGATCGAGGAACTAGAGATCATATATCCAACATCCGACAAATAATCGAAAAAGGAAGGAATTCAATTTAAGCCTTTATCTATGCTTTATAGATTATTCCAAGGCCTTTGACTGTATGAGGAATATTTTATGGGATATCATGCAAGAATCAGGAATACCAAACCATCTGGTAACCTTTATAAAGAACTTATATCAAGGAAATCAAGCAACAGTAAGAATTGAAAACTCAGTTCCCCTGCATTCCAATTTGAAAAAGAATTAAGACAAGGACACATACTCTCACCATTACTATTCAATCTTTACAGCGAAACGATATGAAAAGATCTCTAGAAAAGTGGAATGGAGGAATTAAAGTAAATGGCTGAACAATCACTAACCTACGATATACAGTGATAATAGCCACAAATGAACAGGAATTAAAATCCATCCTAAATCAATTAGAATGGGAAAGCTTAAGCCATAGTTTATGAATAAATCAAGATAAAAGATTTTGAACAACGCAGAAGAGATAGATATAAAAGAAATTGTCAACAATTTCAACTACCTTTTAGTTATAACAAAAAAAGATGGATATATAAAAGAGATAAGAAGAGGTAAGACTAGCTAAGAAAGTGTTGACTGATTTAACCTCCCTATCAGCCGAGATGGACGAAATAATGAGACCAAATTGCACTTCTTATCCATGTTGTTGTTATTACAGAATCATATCCAGATTTAGCTGGACATCTATGGACGTCATGGCCAGTTGTGGGGGGGAGTAACTAAGATCTGGAAAGACTGGCACACCCCTTAAAAGACCAAAATTAAGCTCGTAGAAACCTTAATTTTTTTCAATCTTTCTCTGTGCTTCTGAGTCTTGGACAATGAAAAAAGATGATAGAAGAAGAATTGAGGCATTTGCGCTCTGGTGCTGGAGAAGAATGTTAAGTGCATCTTGGACAGAAAAACGAAAACAGAAGTATTCTAGAAGAACTGAATATCCACACAAGACTGATAAACATAATTGACAAGAGAATTGTGCAATATTTTGGATACATATGCAGAAAGGAAGGCAACTGCCTGGAAAAAATAATCATCCGGGGTAAACTGTGTGGAAAAAGAAAAAGAGGAAACCTCCCAACAGATGGATTGACCAAATATCAAGAATAATCAGACTTAAACTAAAACAAGCATAAGAGAAGCACAGGGGAAAAAGAAAGAAATGGTGAAGCATCATCAGGAAGATCATGAGTCCTCAGACATGAGATCTGAGAGAGAGGAGGAAGAGGAGGAGTGAACAGTGATATTTTCACTGGAAAAACAAATATCGGTATCAAAATTCAATTAAACTATATAATTTTGATAACATTAAAAGCTAAAATTTCACTTTTTGCTGTTTAGTACTTTGTGGGTCCTCCTCTTGCCTTTATTACAGCTTGGCATCAGCAGGACACTGACAAAAAATCAATTTCCTGATGGATACAACTGTCAATTTATGGTTCCATACTCTTATAATGGATCCTTAGAGCTCCCAAAGTGGTTTCAGCTTCTTCTGATGTATTTCAGTCTTCATTTGATACCCCAAATTTTCATTGGGATTGAGATCTAGGCTGCTTCCTGGTCATGGTAGTCACTCAATCGAGTGTTTATTGAGTTACTTATTAACTGCTACAAAAACTGAAGCGTTTTTTTAAATACTAAGCTCAACTTGTATGATGTATTTTAGGTTTATAATAGTATTACTTACACTTTTTGTCCTATGACAAGGGACAAGTCATCCTGAAAGATGCAGTTCGTCGTTACAGTAAAGTGGTTTCTGATAGTGGGCAGCAATTCTAAAATTTTCAGGTACACTTGTTTCACTGAACCTTTTGTGAAATGCAAGCGACCAACACCATGATACAACATGCAGCCTGAGATCATCTGACTGCTGACACCAGACAATCAGGGTTGAATTTTTCCCATGTTCATCTTTGAACTGTCTGTCTGCTGTTGGTGCCCTGCAGGATAAACTTTTTCTAGTCAGAAAAAATTACGGATTTCTTTCCACTGATCAGGGGGTCCATTTGGCATGTTCTTTGCACCAATTTAACTGAGCCAATCTCATTTCTTTGGTTAATTCTTTTAAGGTGCTTGGCTATTAGTCCCCATGGAATGAGTCTTCTCCTGACATTTACAGAGCTTGCCACAACTCCCGTTTGTTCTTCCCACTCCTGTTTCAGTTTCTCTGGATGACAAATGCAGATTTTTGAGGCAGAGCCACTTTAGAACTCAATCTTGGCATGGTGTAGACAGTGGCTTTCTTCTTGTCTCGCTTCTTCCCTTCAGCGATCTGGTTTCCTTTTCGACAACAGCCATAGACTGACTACAGGACACTGTTTCAGCTATTTCACGAGAGGAATAGCCTTCTCTATTCAAAGCTTGAATCGCTTTTTCTACGAGGTGTTAACTGCACATGACTAGCCATAGTGATCTCAGCACGAAAATGCCAAAAGCTCTTGCTATCTATTTATAGCATAAAAAATTCTGACACAATAGCAGCCACTATTACATTATACAGAAACTCATGGGAATGATAAATGATGTAATACAATGAAATATCTAATGATAAACCATTGAAAATTACCATTTAACTACTAAAAACTATATTTATGTAAGGTGATGCAGTTTCTATGAACACGAGTGTGCGCGTGTACACACATAATAGAAAAAAAAACTTCCTTAGCTCACCCATGGTATGGGTGTGTACACACATAATAATAGGAAAAAAAACTTCCTTAGCTCACCCATGGTATGGATGTACTCTAAGTTTATAGAAGCCCTTCATGAGTGAGAGCTACAAAAAAAAAAGTTCTTTAATTGTACTGAGTGTATCAAGTAATTTCCTCAGTAATTCAGACTATAACCTCATACAGTTCTATTCTACATGAAACCTTCCCTCAGCCATTTATCTGTTATCACTATAATGTTGATGGATAAACAGCATTTCAGTAGACTAATGACATGAGCTCCATTTTCTACTCCTACTTCTCATGTGATTACTGTTTCAACTTTCCAGATCCACATGTGTGCTCTGATTAACTGAAATAATTCTTATTGGTATGAAGGCCATCATTCTCCATTTCACTTGAAATTTCACTCTACAAGCATTGATTTTTCCAAAAAGTGTGCTAAGCTAGACTATGGAATAATTATCATATAACATAGTGGAACATGGAACAATCCATCTTGAAACTTACAGAGTTTCAAAATGAACTATAAAAAGGTGTCGGTTAGCAGTAGTTCTTGTTCTAATGATTTTGGAGGAAAGCAGAGAGGTAATAGTGTCCAATTCAGCAGAACATTGTCCACAAAAGTATCTGTAGAAGAGGCACATGATAAAAACTGAACATCTGTGAAAGAAGGATCATTAATTAACCGAACTGCCCTCTTATGGATAGATCAATCTTAGAGAGGATTTTGGTATGCCACCCCAAATATTGGAGCAATATATCATGGTTGAGCAGATTTGGGATTTGTATGGAGGTCGCTGCTGTGAAGTAGTGTCTTGTGCAAAAAAGTACACCAATTTGTTGGCAGCTGCAGGAACTATGGTTGAAATGTGTTTGTGCCAGGTTGGAGGTATAAGTCAGTCCAATATGGGAAATCTGATCTTTTTTTATCTGGGTATTATTGAAATTAAGGGAGAAGGATGCAAGGATAAGGAAGTTAATTTGCCTCTTTACAAGGCCTTGAAATGACTGCACATGGATTATTATGCACAGATTTGGTCTCCTAGTATGGAAGGGGATAAAGAAGCTGTGGAAAGGATGCACAGAAGAGTTTCGAAGATGATAGTGGGAATATAGAATGCAGATTACGAGAACAGATTGAGAATATGTGGATCACAGATCTTAGTAAACAGGAGAAAGAGAGGTGATATGAGAGGTCTATAAACGTCTGAGTGTTACAGGATATCTGATGAAATTTTCATGATATGGAAGGTGAGAAAAAAAACATAGGAACATCTAAAGAAGTTTGTGTACAAAGAAAGGGGTAAGAGCTAGATTTTTCTCTAACAAAGCATTAAGTGGGACAGTTGGCTTGTTGAAGTAGTGAGTACATCTAGTGTGAATGAGTGTAAGTGTATAACAGCTGGTGTCAGTGATGTGTGGCCTCCATCAGTAACCTACCCTTCAATTCTTTCTTTTGAAAAGAGTGGAGGAAGTGAAGCTTCTTCACTACTTTGCAAGCTTAATCAGTGACCACCAATACTGATTCTATTATCCTTGATCCATAGAAGAATGTTTTTTTAGTTACTTTCATTATTATTATACCTTCATTCATTGAGTTCAAAATCTCATTGTGGAAGACAGTGGCACACTCAGGATTTAATCTCGGGGAGGGGGGGGGGAGCACTCAAGATTTAATCTTGGGGGAGTTGAGTAGACAATTTGAGAATAGACACTATGCAGTGCATACGACCTATGACTGAGCATCTGCAGTGATCATCAATACATGAAACCAGTGATCTCTTTGGGCAAACAAAGTAGCGCTTGGTCCATCCAACCACTATCTCATTCACCTTGTGTTCATTCACAGCGACCATGATTCCCGAGAGCTATAAGGTATTCCCACCTTATGTGACCGCTAATTCATAAGTAGTATAGAAATAGAAGACACAACACAACATAAATAAAAAAATTAATTTTAATTAGGCAAAGATTTTTTGAAAATTTTGTAGTGTTTTTTTCCTTTTTCTTTTAGGGAGGTGGGTCCCTTGACCCCCTGGGTGCACCACTGGAAGAGGCCCACACTAACTATTATTCACAAAATGGCTATCATCTCACTCTGAATTGTTCACTGAAAATGCCCTCATGACCACTTCTGGCAATCTACTCCATTCTCACTATCCAAGCAAAATCTTTCTCAAGTCCTCATTAATCACACCCTTACACAGTTTTCAATGATGATCTCTTGTTCTCTCCTGTCTTGAAACATTCTTCAGCACACAAAACCCGTTTCATAACTTATGTTTCTATCATATCCCCTTATTTCTACTTATCAACTAAACTTTGTAATCCACAAACCTTCAGCCAATCCTCACAGGGTGCGCCCTACAGATCAGTTACTTCTGAATTTTTCCAACACTTCAATATTCCCGAGAAACTTGGATTATTATTACTAATTATATGAAGAGCCAAAGGCCTCATAATGTGGAACAGTAATACAGCTCCTAGGAGCTGGGTTTCACATCATGAGTAAATACCAAGAACAGTGATCGGAGCTTTCTCCACCCTTGCTATGAGTTGCCTCAGTATTGCACTATCCAGGTATTTGCTTACGCTTGGACTCGCCGAACTTTATATAGTTTCTATATTCGGCTATGAAACAATATGAGATGTAATATCCCTTAACTTAAATAATTGGATTATTATGCTGGGATTTGGTAACCCAAATCCAAGCACAGTAATCCAGATATGGCTGCATCAAAAGCCTTTAGACAGGAATAATAATAACCTCCTTATCTCTATCTGTCTGTGGGGTCATCACTATCCAAAACATCTTTTGAATTACTTTGTCCATTTTGCAATATGTTCTTAAAACTTCAACTTCAGTCCCCAAATCCTAGTCCAACTCCAATTTCTTGCAGTCTAATTCCATCAGTGTAATACAACTCATAATATTTTCATTTAAAATGACAGTTATGCTTTCCCCCACTATTAATGTGGCAAGTGCATAACTCTGTCCAGTGTGTCTATTTAAATTTAATTTAATTTTGTAACCTAATGGATAATAATAATAATAATAAGACTCTAGCTTTGATGTAGTAAGGTTTTTTTTTCCACCAGAGGTCAGGCCAATAGTTATAACAGTTGGTCAGTAACTTTAGCATACCATGTAGATTGTAGTGCAGCTCGTTTCTTTGTGTATATATGTGTATATATATGTACTCTAGATGATGACCTTAATGTGCAGGTCGAAATGTTGAGTGTTTATTTTGTTATATTAAACTAAAGTTTTACTCTAACATGGTAGTTGTTTCCATAATTTGCATGATGTATTCTGATCACTGTGTAAACATGAAGGAAAAGTAATTAAATTCTACATTACCTTTATGCTAATGCAAAAACTGAGGACTATTGTTCTGCTTAGTTTTGCATTAGCAAACAACTGGATATTTTCCGATGATTCTGGCATCGTTAATATACAAATTAAATAATGGCCCAAGTACATAGCCTTTAACAAACTATTTGCCACCTGTCTTCTCTTTCTACCATATACTTCTGTTTGATATCTATCCATCAGCTTCACATCCTTCTCACATGCTCCAATTTATGCAAGTGTTCTATTTGTATCCTGTTAAATTCCTCTGAAAATTGAAGCAGTATCATGGTGTAGCCATTTCCTTTATTAGAAACAAGTGATTGGATTACTAGGGCAAACTCCCTTCCCAACAGAACATATCATATTCCTATCTATCTCTTCCTGAATTCTCTCCTTAGTCAACTTTTTCAACACTTTTAAACTGCTCTCAAGATACCAAATAAGTCTGTGATTTGCCACTTCCTTTCTATAATGGAACTATTTTACTGTCTTTTCACTCTTGAGACTGTGTCCAAGAAGAGAGACTTAGTTAATGAACCTGAATCAGAGGTATGGCCAATTCTCTTGCACTTTGTTATAATAAATGTGTCGATATCCCATTCCAATCTGAGAGAGGATTTACACTGAGTCTACCTCTCTTCTGACAACAGTCTATCACATATGTCATTGAATTATCTCCACCTGGATAATGTTTAAGTAATTGTGCTATTTTATCTACTTTGGAATACAATATGTTCCCCTAACTCCTAGCTTCATCAATTTCTTGAAAAGCATCATTGTATAGTTGTAATCTTTCAGTCTAAAGTACACAATTTTACACTTTGCTACACTGGATTGGAAACCATTATTCTTTGCACACAGTGCCCATCTCTTGAAATGATCCTGTGAAAATATATTATTTTACATAGCATAGAAATAGACTGCACAAAATAAATATTTAATGAAATTTTAATTAAAACATGTTTACATAGAAAAGTTGGACTTTAGCATTGGAAAATATGTGCTTTGTAAATGAGAACTTTATATAAACAGTGTTTGCTTTACTAAGAGTTTACTGTAATAAAAAAAAAAATATATTCCTATACCCGTAGCTCTTGTCAAGGGATGAAAAGGTCCTGGAGCAAACTAACATGACATTTGTTAAAGCAGCATGCCAAACAAACTTCTCATGAAAACAACGTTGTAATTGTAATTCCATTCTTTGATTAATGTTTATATTACAAATGTTTTTTAAACACTTGCATATAGCTACATTTCGCATAACATTTATGGATGTTATGCAAAATAACTAACTTCTTAATGTCTACACATGCTTCATTTCAGAATATTCCAATGAGTGAAATAAGATTTATATAATTCCATATTGTTTACTTAAGTTTTAATAATTATATACTGCTGTAGATTTGGATGGGATATCAGCTCGGGTATTACGTAATATGAAAAGGAATTGTCAATGCCTCTTACTTGGCTGTTTAACTTAAGTCTGAGCTCTGATAAGGTCTCTAAGGAGTGGAAGGATGGTAAAGTAGTTCCTTTGCATAAAGGAGGCTCTAAAACCGTGGTAGAAAATTACAGACCAATCACCATCTCAGGAGTTGTGGAAGAAGTGTTGGAAAAATTAAAGACAGAATCCAGGAATGGGTGGATAAGAATATGATACTGTATGGGGGGGGGGGGATGGACATGGTTTTGTTAAAAGTCGGTCCTGCCTTAGTAATTTATTAACTTTTTATAATAGAGTAACAGCTGAGTTCAACAAGGGGAATGGCTACACAGTGATACTGCTGGATTTTGCTAAGGCTTTTGACAGGATATCCAATGGAATACTGTTATGCAAATTAGATCAAATGGGGATGGATATTAAACTGGTGATGTGGATAAGAGAATGGCTCATGGACAGATACCAAAAAGGAGTGTGTGGAGGAGCAGAGTCCAGGACGAAACAGGTGACCAGTGGTGTGCTGCAAGGTTCTGTGCTTGGACTATTATGTTCAATTTGTACATAAATGATATAGGAAATTACCTGAAGGGGGATATTCAGTTGTTTGTTGTTGATGCAAAGTTGGATAGTGCAATAATTAATCAAGCTGATGTAGAGACTTGCAGGATGACTTCAATAACTGACAGTATGAGCAAAAGATAATGGATATCAGTTCAATGTGGTAAATGGAAAGTTATGCATTTTGGGATTAAAAGATTACAAGCTCTGTACCACATTGATGGAACTGTACTCCAAGAGACTGATGAGACTAGGGACTTAGGGGTGTTTGCTAGATAGAGAGTTGAAGTTCAGAAGACATATTGCTAAGGTGCCCAAGATAGCTCATAGGATTACTTGGCTATTGAAGATCACACTAACATTCAGAGATAAAGAAGTTATTATTCCTCTTTATAAGGCACTGATACATCCACATCTGGATTACTGTGCTCAGGTCTGGTCACCTGGATTCCTTGGAGATGAAGAGGTAGAAAAAATATTCAAAGGCAAGTGACCAAGTTGGTGAGTGGTGTAAGGAATGCTCCCTACATTGATAGATTAAGAGTTTATGGGTTATAGAAGTTGGGTTGATAGGCAGAGAAAAGAGGGGGGGGTTGGATATGATAGAAACATTTACATTACTAAAAGGTTTTTATAAGATTGATGCAGGGGAAATATTTCAGCAGTAGGATATTGGTGGAAAAACAAGAGGTTATCCCTGAAAATTAAGAGTGTGGTTAATGAAGGTGTGAGGAGATTTTTCGCTTGGAGAGTAGTGAATGAATGGAATGCATTGCCTGATTCAGTTTTGTATGCTTCATCTGTCAATGAGTTCAAGAAGAGGTATGATAGATATTGCATGGATAGTTGGGGTCTCCTGCAGTGAGTCTACTGACTCCATGGAGATGCCCGTATAATAATAATATAACTATATAATTTAAGTCCTCTATAGAACATTCTGCCATTTTATTTTCCCATAACCCATCCCAGATGGATTTTGGAAAAGAATGGCCTAGAAAGTCTTGCAACGCTAGAGTTTTAGTAATTCCAACATATTTATTAAAACAAAAGTTCAAATTTAGCAATTAAACAAGAACTAACCTTTGCAAGTCTTGCTCTTTTAATGAGATCGTTTAATTTTCTAAGAACTACATTTTTTGGGAGGCTTTGAATATCTTGAAATAAGTCGTGTTCTTCTGCATCAAACAACTTCTTATTAATATCGTAACACAGTGGTTTGTCCCAGAATGATCCGATGTATACACGAGCTACTTCTGGAGTGGCTAAAACTTTACCTAACGACCACATTAGTGCTCCATAAACTCTCATCAGCTGTTGATGATCTACCATGTCAGCTTTATTTAGAACAATACGTATTTTGTCATCATGTCCACGCAATGCTTCAATACTGCGCCGGAACTCGTCGGAAATATCTAATTTGTAAGCATCAAAGAGCAAAAGGATCCGATCAGCTCTTTCTGCGAACCATTCCAATATTTCTGAAAAATCATAACCTCTGTCTACTCGTTGCTTCTCTCCAGAAAGTATACCTGGTGTATCGATAATGGTCAGATTTTTTAAAACAGGGTTATTTAACGTTGAACACTGAAACCGATTTAAAAATGCACTGCCAAATTTGTTAAGTGGTCGAAACTGCTTCTTTGGATCAACAACCAATGCATTACCTGGAATGACACCCTCTTGTGTTCCATGCATTACTGCAATGAATCTATCTGTTGTTGGCTCTGGACCTATGCGAATCCCTGGAAAATCAGATTCTAGAAGATACCGTATGAAACTTGTTTTACCGGTGGAATACTGCCCCACCAATAATATCATTGGTTTAGCTTCAAAATCGGAATCGCTAAGGGCCGGGGAATGAAATTCATGAAATAGATAATGTTCTTCTAGAGGAAGAATTTTTGTTTTATAAACTTTCTTTAAACCATCCACTACATTATCGAACACTTCAGCTGGGTTACTTCCCTTACTTAACCAAGTAAACATGATGTCAAATTGTTAAAAGCCTACTCTTAATATATGAAAGTTATATCCGTAACAATCCGGAATCGGCAATAACTTCAGTCAAAAAAGAACAGCAGAGAATGAGAGAGAAACAAATAAGTAATAACTCAATATGTTTCTAGTACCAACAAGTAACGTTGAATAACGTGATTTTCACTAACGCCCGTCGACCGACCCTTTTCTTGAAAGTGATAAATCACGTGATTAAAAACTCAACCATGTGATTTATAAATCATAATGCTACTAAGCTAAGAATTTTAATATCATGGTGTAATTTATAAATTTCGTTCTTTTCTATATGCAATACCATTTTGAAAATCAAAAATATTGCGAAAAGCTGATTATCGAATATGTGACGTCATACATTATTTGTTTGGGTTAGCAGCTGATGCTGAACGTGGTAGTTGCCTGTTACGGTGGTGCTGAAAACATAATCAGGACAAAGGAAAGGCTTCATAGGTGTCATTATCCTCGAAAGTTTTGTATTGCTTTTTAAAGTACACCTGACTCAGCTTATTAAGTTCAGGTAATCAGTTTTCAACAAGAAGATACTTTTTCTATTTTTAATCTTGCCTTTTGTGCATTTTTCTTTAAGAAGAAATTCATTCAGTAAACCCAGAAAGTGTAATTTAATAATGGAATGTTTAGTGGATTGTTTGTGATTTAAATAATAAAGTCGGACATATAATAATAATTACATATACCCATTGAAGAGTAATTGTAGCCAGGAGAATATTGATATGCATTAAGTGATTGTGTTGGAGATTCACAAATGATCATTAAAGAGCAATATTTTAGCGTGGAGATTTTGAGATGTAGTGAGTGTTTTTTTTTTTTTTTCTTCACAAAATAAAGAATAAATAAACTGCACAAAATTATGACAACTTATTTCTTTAAACACTAATATGGGGAAGTTTGGAAATTTCTTTTCTAATCTATAAACACTGATGGGTAATATATATGGAATTAATTTATGAGTAATGATTTTTTTTTTTTTTTTTTTGGCATGTCTTATTTTGGTAGTAGCCTTCAGGTAAGGGAGGAAAGAGTTCTGTATGCCTTAATTTCGATATGCAGGAGACTCATTATAAGATAGACTTGCCAGTCTTACAATTTGATCTGGTATGTTGCTTGCATAATACTCATCAGATGCTAACCAGCTTCCCTCATGAGGCCAGTTCTAGCCTAGCCTAGGGTTGGCCTCATATAATAGACTAGGCTACCCTGAGATTTCACTCATTTATAAAAGGCTCACATCCTCTTATATGGCACTTGAGGCACCACAAACATATCTGAAGTAGTTCAGTGAAATACTAAGTCTAGTCCATACTATTATTTCAGTAACCTCCATGGAGTCAACAGACTTTGTGAGAGACTCACTCAACCAGCAACATTTCTATCATAAAGACCTTTGAAATTATTTACACTTTGCATTCACAGTGCATTTCACTGACCAACGACTCTCCACATAATAAATCTACTCCTCACACCCTTCTTCATCACATCTTTATACAACTTCCAGGGATGGCCTCGCTCTTCCCATCTTAGCATCCACTCTTTTTATAATTCCTTCTGTATTAATCTTATAGAATCCTTTAACTAAACTTTAAGGTCTTTATCATATCTCCTCTTTTCCTCCTATCCACCAAATTCTGTAATCCATATTCCCTCAAATGTTCTTCATACCAACATCCCAGAGTCCTGATATCACTTTGGACCCTCTCTAGCATTTCCATGTCAATGAAAACCAGGTGACCAAATCTGAGCACACTAGTCCAAATCATAGCACACTTTCCATTCCTAAGTTGAATCTACAATATAGATTCAACTTAGGAATGGAAACCTAATCTGGCTTTGGATGCATTAAGTACTTTGATGGTATAACCAACCAGTGAAGTTAATTGCTTCTTCACCAGCAGAATGCAGTTACATGAATTGCTTCATACTCATCAGATGTTAAATAGCTGCTCTCGTGATGCCAAACTGATAGACGAGGCTATCTCTGAGATTTTTTATTTTTATTTTATTTATTTTTATTTTTTTTATAAAAGGCACAAATCCTCTTATATGGGATTTGGCTTATATGGGATTAGATATTTGTTATCCAAATTGTTCAGTCTTCTTTCTTTCTTTTCTTTTTCTTTCTTTTTTTTAAAAATGTTTAAAATACAGTGAATTTCTTTAAATGCATTGTATTTTAAGCTGACTTTTTTTTTTTTCTGCATGTGGAGGAGATTTGTAAATTTGAAGAAGAGTTCATTGCTAGCACATTATTCTCAGAATAATCTGATATTTAATTAAATATTTCGAATTTAATTAAACATCCACGTGAAGTTCAAACAGGTTTGCTTCATGCATATAGAAGCACAATGAGCTAGCTGCTGCTGGATAATGAAAGTAGTTATCCCTTCTCTCCGACTCTTCATTAAATTGGTAGTAGTAACAATTGTGTGTGAGCAAGTAGTACATGATAGATCCTGTTGAGAGTCACAACATAATTATAGTACAGGGCTGGCTTAATCACATAAGCAGACTGTTGACTGCTTGGGAAACTCTATAGATTGTTTTAATTTAATTTATTTTACAAAATTAATTTTCTTCATTGTTAAAACATTGCACTTTGCATGAGGCAAAGGATACCGACTTTGTATCATCTTTGAAAAATATTCAAAATTGGTAGGATGTTAAACTGATTTTGGAGATTTCCAGGAGGATTTGAATTGATTGTGGTTGATGACTGGGACTGGAAAATTCATTGTTGCTAAGTGTTATTTTTTAAAATTTGAAATGCATTGATAGCAGGGGTGTAGGAAGGAATTGGCATTGGCACCAGTGGCAGGATATTTTACCAATTTTTGACATTGCCGCACTGTAACAGATGCATAGCTACAAATTTGCAAAGGATCCAAAGCAAGTTGATTAGATTGACAGTTTGAGGATTTGATCAATACTACGGTGAATTCAGAACAAGAGAAGTATACATGATAGTTAGAAACATGAAGAAGAAATAGAACCTGAAGCAGAGAACTATTAAAAAAAAAAAAAAGGTGAAATCATTGATAAATACAGAAGAAGTAGGAGGAGGGAGAGGGAAAAATGACAGGATATCCTTTGTAAAATGAGAAATTAAGTAGACATAATGTATAGAATAGAATCATTAATAAAATAATTTTCTCCTATGTATCATAGCCATTGTCAAAACAAAGAACAGAACAGTATAGCATACAGTCTAACAGAAAAAAAAATTAACAAAGCACCACAACAGCTTTAATAAGGTAGCAAGCAGTCATTAAATTCCTAGAGTTAAAAATAAAGATTTCCTGCTGATATTGTAATTTATTATTATTATTTGTTATACCTCCAAGGAGTCCGAAGACTCATCATGGGAGGACACCCTACTATACAACACTCCATCCCCACTACTGCACAGACCCTCTACTACCAATCACTTACTTATTCCAGCTCTTTTATGATTCACAATAAATTGTACCAAGAAATGAAAAGTAATGCAGTTGAGAGTTGCCTCCCCCCCCCCTCAGTCTTGCAAATTCTATTACAGAACATTATGAACAGTGTCTCCTTAGGAATATTTCTTTCAGCCTGTGTTATGGTTTGGGTATGTTGAAAATTTGGAAAGGCTCTTTTGATCTGGAAAAATTTTGTGTACAGGAATTAATGCAGTGCATCTTAGAATATGTTTTCCATTAGAAAAAGAAAAAACAATCAATTACCTTTCTTGGATCTGTTTAGTTCTTTGTTAACTGGCATATGTTTTCCTGTATATGTTTTTAGAAGAAGGATGTTACATTCATGCACAGTCACAATCATCCTTGTCAGAAAAGTACTTCCATACTGAGATTTCCATAGTTTTAGTTATTTACAGTGAAAATTTTTGGAATAAACTACATAGACACAGGAATGAAATAATACCTAAATTTAATAAATGATTAGGTATTTATAAACAGAATGGACTACTATTATCAGAAGAAAAGAACATAAAAAAATATTTGGTATGGACAAACAACCAAAAAAGTGAACTGGCCCTACAAGCCTTAGATGAAGACTATTTTATCAGGTGGAAAAAAAACCAAACTATTACATAGATCCCAGTTTAAATCATAGAGACTGTTCTTAAAAGGCTCATGTGCTATAAAACCCTTTGAACTGTAACATAAATGGTATAATTATCCATAAATGTTGGTGCAGTGCCCATCAGCAATAACCCCAAAACATCACCATAGAGAGCACTGCCTTCTAAGCATGTGACTGTACTTGTTCTGGAAGTTTGTAATTCTAGTGTCCGTTGAGTGTGTATCTTAAAAATGCCTTTGATAATGCTAGCTTCGAAATGTCAAGTTGTAAATACTTAATTTAGTTATTTCATTCCTGTGTCTACATAGTTTATTGCAGATATTTTCAACATGAATTGTCAGAATAGTGGATGTATTAAAACCTACATGCATCATGCCCATGCTCTATGTTCTACAGATAACTTGCTAAATTAAGAGTTACAATATGTAAAGTAAACCTGAGTGATTGTGGAGATTGTGTTTGAAATGGACTTTATTTTTACTATTTTTGAAGCTTGCAGTGAACAATGACAGTATGGCAGTACGAACGAGATCAGCACAGTGCAAAAATCAAACGTAATTAATGGTGTGGACTTTTTGAGAATGCTGCTACTTGTCATGAATTAGTTACAGAACATTATGAACAGTGAATGTGTGAATGTAGAGACTGAACAGGAGACAAGAGAGGGTATGGATGTGTCAAAAGTGTGATATTTTATTTGACTACGAGTTATCGGTAAATGTGAAACTGGCAGAAGGAAAGAGTGCATAAGAATTGCAGGAGCAAATGACTGTATGAATCACAGAAATGAAAGCAAGTGTGGGAACAAATGACAATGAATCACAGAAAGCAATTGTGGGAGAAAATCACCATATGAATTATGGAACAGAAGCAGTTGCAGGAGAAATGATTGTATAAATCACTCATTGGAAGCAAGCGGGACTATGGAAGTGAAAGAAAGTATAGCTGAAGAAACGAAAGCACTCTCCAGTGTCAACCCTGGAAGCAAAGGAATGTCGGAATGAGGAAATGAATGATAGATTAACAGATAGTGTAATTGCCAGGATGCAAGACTTGAAAAATGAGTTAATCAGAATGAAAAGTGAAATGAAAAATGTGCATAGTGAAATGAGAAGTTTGGCAGATAAGAACGGATAAGTACAATGTTTAGAACAAAAGAAAGCAGAGAAAAAGAGGTGATGAATGACTCGAGAATATTAATGTATGAAGATTCCATTATTAGAAGTGTGGTAAATGAGAGAGAGGCTGTAAGGTGTGATTTCCAGAAGAGAGAATTAGTAGGATAATTGATGCAATGCATTAGGTAAGAGAAACAAGTGAGCTGGTGGTGATTGTTAGAACAAATGACTTGGTTAGACAAAAAGAACATGTAAGAATGGATATCAGGAAGTTGTTGGGGATAGTGAAATATAACAGTGTGGTTGGAAGGGTGGTCAGTACATTGCCTAGGTATGATAATGGTGAGTTGAGATGAAGAGCAGGGATCATGAATGGTAAATTGGCAGAGCTGTGTGAGAAGGGAGTGGAGTTTGTGAATGTTATTATCATTCAGGCCTCTATGGAGTCAAAAGACTCATCGTGGGAGGTCCTTCCTAAGAAACACAGTCTATCAAGACTCATCGAGGGGAGGTCCCCCTCCTCCTAAGAAACACAAAGTCTATCATACCACTCCTTGAACTCATTGACCATTCTCGCTCTCACCACTCTATCAGGCAATGCATTCCATGGTTCAACCACCCTCCATGCAAAGAAACCACTCCTCACCCTCTTGCTCACAGTTTCCTTTCGTAACTTCCAGGGATGGGCCTCTTGTCATCACTGCTTTCTGCTGTTCAACCAAGCGAAAGAATTCTCCAGTGTCAACCCTGTAACCACCTCTCAACAGTTTAAAAGTCTCAATCATATCACATCTCCTTCTTCTGTCCACCAAACTCTGCAGTCCACATTCCCTCAGCCGATCCTCATAACTATCATTGTACAGTCCTGAAACCATCTTTGTTATCTGCCTTTGTACCCTTTCCACAGTTAATTTATCCCCTTCAAATCCTGGGGACCAAATCTGAGAACAATAGTCCAAGTGTGGTCTGATCAGGGTCTTATACAACAGAATGATAACTGTTTTATCTCTGCAGGTCAGTGTCCTTCTCATTATTGCAGCAATCCTCTGTGTTACCTTCACCACCGTGGAATGTATTTAAAGGAAAGATGAAAATATACAAAAGTGATGGACTGTATTTGAATGGATTTGGTGCAAGTCAGTTAGAGAGACTGTTGCTGCAAGGAGGAACTAGTGATGTGAGCAAGAGAAGAACTGGTGAAACTGAAGTGATAGTCAATGAGACCAGTAATACTGTGAGTGATAATGATAGAATGAAAGTGCAAGATGGACAGGGAAATGGGGGGGTCAGAGTAGACAGGGAGACATGGTATAAGGAGAGTGAATGTTGTATGGGGATGGGATGTATGGGGTGTAGTTGAGTCTGAAGACATAGATAGGTTAAAAGGTAGTACACAGTGATTGAGAATGATTAGGTGTGGGGAAATCACAACCTACAAGTGCCTTGGGCAGGGCTGGTTATAGACCAAAATGTAAATTGGCATGTTTATTTACAAATGCCAGGAGCTGCAGAAATAACAAAGATAAAATGGTTTTGCTGATTGAGTTTATTTGCCCAAAAATTGTTGGAAAAAAGGCTGGTGATTATAAAAAGCTTAGGAAACAACTTGGAGTTATAATATGGAACTGACCAAAAGATATTTAGCAGATGTGCAAATGTATTCTGAAGGTCAAAAGACTGAATAAAATAGGTGCCAAATGGATGAAAAAGAGATTAAGCATGAAATTTGGAAGAAGAGGATACTGTGGAAGCAGCACAAGATGAATAAAGGTAGCAACCAATTGCATGAGGAGTATAAAAAGCAGGCCAGGAAAGGTGACATAGTTGGTAAGATCAGTAAAAATACAGTATGAGCAGAAATTTAATAAGGTTTCTTTTGTTTAATAAGTCTTCCAACAGCACAGGTTCAGGTTCCAAGAGAGTAGAAAGACAGTAAAACTGTTCCACTGCATAAAGATGGTGATAAAGCTGGCTCCAAATTATAGGCCAATCTGTATATCTGGAATTTTGGTTAAGGTACTGGACATTGCTGAGTACTAGGATATAGAAATGGATTCATAACAGCAGTATTTTCTATGCTTGTCAGCTTGGATTGTTAAAGGGAGATGTTTTACCAACTTATGTACACTGGTATCCAAAACCTAAGGACAAGCAGTATTTCTGAGCATTACAACTGCAAATTCAGACGAATCAGCTTGTGGCAATATGTATAACTGATGATTTTGATTAGAATGTGGGTACACATTGAAATTTTCGAATCATGTGTAAAGGTCATGTGGTAGCATGCAGGATAAAAGGCATAATGCTATGCTAAGTGAATTGTGTTTGAAGGAAGCTCTTTCCATAAAGGAATAAAGTTACAAATCTTGTAATGTCTCGAAGATATCATCTAGGTGATTTCATGCAGGGAAGAATTATTTGACTTGAAGAAGACTGCAGAATTACTGATATTGCCAGAGTGTGGAATCTCACATAGCTTTGTATTCAGGTTCTGGGCAGCATTTCAAAATAATGGAATGTGTTCAGATGCCTTGTTAAGGGGTTGCCTTAACCTTACTACTACTGAGTATAAATGCAGATTTTTGGTTATAACAGCAAAATGTAATTGATGAATCACAACAGGTCAGCTTGCACGTCACCTCCATTCAAGCACAGTTATGTGGACATGTACTTTATAATCCAGCGGATTATAAAGGTGTGGAATTTACAATTAAGACAGGGTACAAACCCCAACTCAACATCACCAGAGTTAAAGATCGGTACTATGAACATAAGAAGCCTGAATGGCAAAGAAATGGAGTTAGCTGAGGAAATAGATAAGTACCAGATCGACATAATAGGGGTGACTGAAACAAAAAAGACAAAAACTGGTTGATCTTACTGAGCAATAAATACAAAATGTTATATTCAGGCAATGACAATCAAGGAAAAGAAGGAGTAGCCATAGTATTCAACACAAAATACGAGGCTAATCTTCTTGAATAGCAGTCAGTCTCAAGTAGAGTAATGTGGACAAATATGAGAATGGGGAACTGGACAATGAGACTTATTTGTGCCTATGGTCCCACAGAAGGTTCTACTAAGGTAGAAGTGGAGGAATTTTTTGAGGCTTTAGAAAAAGCAACTGACACAATGAAAAAGGAAAAGTTGGTCCTTGCTGAGGATCCAAATAGCAGAGTAGGAAATGATTGTGAGACATACAAAAATATTTTGGGAAAATTTGGAGAAAACAGCAAAGCTAATAATAATGGCAAATACCTGTTGGATTTCTGCTCAGGACATGGACTGGTTCTTACTAACACCATGTTCCAACATAAAAATGTGCACAAATTCACATGGACAGAAGAAGCAAGGAATAAGAAAAGTCTCATTGACTATGTTATTGTTGATGGTGATGTTTTTTCCCTGGTACAGGACACCAGGGTGTACAGAGGATTTGAAATTGGAAGTGATCACTATTTAGTCTTGAGCAGGATAAAATTGAATTTCATATTGAAAAGAATAACATGTAAGAAAGTTTTAAAGCGAATAAAAGTTGAGCAGCTCTCAGATGTGAACTGCAAACTAAAATACACAAAGATTATTGAAGAAAAAATGAAAGAGTTTGAGAACAGGAATCAAACCTTGGAGATTCAGTGGCAAACTCTGAAGGAAACATTGATTGATTCTGCCAGAGAGGCATGTGGTGAGGTTGTCTGCAAGGATAAAAAAATCAGAACTCCCTGGTGGACACAGGAAGTTAAAGAGGCAGTGAAGGAAAAGAAGAAAGCATATCAAAAGTTCCTGTCAAATAAGTCAGCTTGTGCTCTTTGAGAATACAGAGACAAATGCAAGAATGCAAACACTGTGTAAAACTAGCTAAACAAAAGTCATGGGAGGACTTTGGCAAGAATATAGAAAATAAATATCAAGAAGGTGGCAAAATATTCTGGAGGTTGTTGAAGAAGCTTAGGAATGGAGGAAAGAGTGCTGTAAAAGGAATTAGAGATGATAAAGGTAACATGAAAATGGGAGAAAAAGATATCCTTGAAGTATGGAGTAATTACTTTGAAAAACTGCTAAATGAAACAAACAGTGATGACAACACAGTGGTAAAAAACACTAACCAGGCATGCAGTCAGGAATATATATATAAATCCATACTTGAAGTAGAAAAAGCCATCAAAGGCTTGAAATGTGGAAAGGCAGCAGGACTAGATGATATTCGACCAGAAATGCTGAAGTATGGTATAAGATTCTTACAGTGGCTGCACCACATAGTTCAGAAAGCCTGGACAGAGGGACAAATTCCTGATGATTGGAGTAGAGCTCTCATAGTACCCATATATAAAAAGGGAAATAAAACTGAATGTGAGAATTACAGAGGTATTTCCCTACTAGGTGTTCCTGGCAAGATCTATGCAAGTATACTTGAGAAACGGTTGAGAAGAATTGTGGAAGATGGATAACAAGATGGATTCAGGCCAAATAGAGGCTGTCAGGATCAGATCTTCACTTTACGACAAATAATCGAGAAAGCATGGGAATATAATAGAGATCTGTATTTACGTTTTGTTGATTTGGAAATGGCATGTGACAAGGTGCCAAGAGAGAAGCTATTCAATATGCTACAGTTATATGGTGTCAATGGGGCATTATATCAAGCAATACTTAGTCTTTATTTGAGTTGTAAGTCAGCAGTTAGAATTGAAGGAAGTACAGGAAGATGGTTTAATGTTAAATCTGGTGTGAGACAAGGATGTACATTATCCCCTCT
This sequence comes from Typopeltis vanoorti, assembly GCF_054136105.1. Classification (NCBI taxonomy): domain Eukaryota; kingdom Metazoa; phylum Arthropoda; class Arachnida; order Uropygi; family Thelyphonidae; genus Typopeltis; species Typopeltis vanoorti. The sequence continues at coordinate 15,765,471 of NC_143559.1, read as the reverse complement.
GTTACAGTTATATGGTGTCAATGGGGCATTGTATCAAGCAATACTTAGTCTATATTTGAGTTGTAAGTCAGCAGTTAGAATTGAAGGAAGTACAGGAAGATGGTTGAATATTAAATCTGGTGTGAGACAAGGATGTACATTATCCCCTCTGTTATTCATTATCTATATCGATCACATTATGAAGGAAAGTGGTATTAAATATGATATCAAAATTGGAGATGTTAATGTCAGCTCTTTGCTTTATGCGGATGATGTTATACTTCTAAATAAATCCACTACAAGTCTGCAAGATTCTCTGACTAAATTGAATAGCTGTTGTAATAGATATGGTATGAAGGTCAGCAATAAAAAGATAAGACAATGAAAATAGGCAGAATCATTGAAAATCTCAACTTTGTTGTGAATGGAGAACCTGTGGAACAAGTAAAACATTTCAGCTACGTAGGCACGGTTTTTACTGAAGATGGTAAATTAAATATAGAAATAGACAACAGAATCAGCAAAGCTGGTATGGTGGGAAGTCAATTGAATAAATTCATATGGAATAAGAGAGAAATTAGTCGGAACACTAAATTAGCTGTATACAAGACAGTGTTCAAACCAGTTTTACCTTATGGATCTGAGAGCTGGTTCAGAAATAAAACACTTGACCAAAGACTAGAGGCTGCAGATATGAGAGTCCTGAGAAAGATTATAGGCATGAACAGATGGCAACAATGGTAATATCATATTAAAAATGAGGATATGAGGAAAGAACTTGACATTGTCAACAACAGGAATGCGTTAGCAGAGCTAATCTCATGTGGTATGGTCACTTAAACAGAATGGGTGAAAAAGATTAGCAAAACAAGTGTCCTCTGCCAGGTTGGCAGCAAAACGACCCAGAGGAAGACCAAGATATAGGTGGATTAATACGGTACATAGTACCTTAGATGATAGAAATATAAGATCTGATAATGTTGGAGTTTTGACAAGTAACATGTGGAATTATCGGGCTAGTAAGTATGACAAGCTTAGGAGTTTGATTGGTTCAGTGCCATGGCGTGTAAAACTGCAAGGGCTGGATGTTGATAGTGCATGGGAGGCAGTTAAGAAGTGTTTGCAGGAGGCAATGGCTGACTGTATACCTAGAGTCTGAATAATAAATCAAGTAGGGATTAAATGGATGAATAACACCATTAAGCTTGAGCTGCAAAAAAAAGAAACAACTGTGGAGGGAATTTAAGGAGAAAAGTGACCTGCAGACAACACATGAACGGTGTAAAGCCCAGGCCAGAAGGGTAACAATTGTGGTAAGAAAAGCAAAAGCAGATTATGAAAGAACTTTAGCCATGCAGGCTAAAGAGAATCCCAAACAGTTTTTCGATATGTTGCAAGTAAAAGAAAAAATGTATACGGCAGATTGATTTTAAAGAATGCCCATGGTAGAAAGGTAACCGAATCAGTTGATATAGTAGAATTACTGAGTGAGCACATTGCAAGAGTATATCATCCAGGTGGTGACATTGCAGAAATGGAAGAACCGAAAGTATACAGGAATTGTGGTGAATGAAGTGGAGGTGAATAGTCTGTTACAAAAGCTCAATGTCAATTGATCTGCGGGATTGGATAGTATACCAGCTCGTGTTGTATGAGAAGCGGCTAAAGAATTGTCAGTGCCCTTGATGATTTTGTTTAATTTGAGTCTCAGGTCGGGGTTAGTCCCAAGGAGGTGGAAAGAGGGGGAAAATATTCCACTGCATAAAGGAGGTTCCAAGACTGCTGTTGAAAATTACCAGCCAATCAGTATATCAGGAATTGTTGTCAAGGTCTTGGAAGAAAATAGTCAAGAGGAAAATACAAGATTGGATAGATGAAAATGGGATACTTTATGGGGGACAGCATAGTTTTGTGAAGGGTAGATCATGCCTCAGTAACTTGCTCACGTTCTATAACACAGTGACAGCTGAACTGGATAAGGGTAACGGGGTTTACAGTGATTTTACTGGACCTTGCTAAAGCCTTTGATAGGATACCACATGGAATTCTAATCAGCAAACTGCAGCATATGAGAATGGATATAGGGTTGGTGAGATGGATAGGAGGGTGGTTGATGGAGAGATATCAGAGAGTGGTTTATTCAGGAGTAGAGTCCAAAAGATGGCTTGTGACTAGTGGTGTGCTGCAGGGTTCTGTTCTTGTACCACTACTGTTTAATTTGTTTATTAACGATATAGGAAAGTATCTGGGAGGAACTGTGCATCTGTTCGCAGATTATGCAAAGTTAGGTAAATAGTGAATGCTCAGGTTGTCAAAATTTTGCAGGATGATTTGGATAGTTTGGAGGATTGGGCTAAGGAGAATGGATGTCAATTTAATGTGGAAAAATGTAGTTTTTGTATTTTGGAATGAAAAGATTAGCAGCAGAATATCACATTGATGGAACTGTACTCCAGGAGATTGATGAGGCCAGGGATTTGGGAGTGCTGGTGGATAGGGAGTTGGAGTTTAGGGAGACACATCGGAAAGTGGCAAAATCAGCTCATCAAATCACTTGGTTGCTGAAAAACACTTTAAAAAGCAGAGACAAACAAGTCATTGTTCCTCTGTATCGAGCCTTGATAAGATTAGTCTACATGGCGCACAGTAGTCTAGATGGGGCCTGATGTATCGAGCCCCATCTAGACTACTGTGCACCAGGGTTTCTTCTGAATGGGGAGGAGGGGGAGAGGATCCAGAGACAAGTGACCAAGATAATAGCAGGACTATGGAATGAACCTTATGAGAACAGGCTGAAGATTTGTGGGCCGCAGAAATTGGTTGATAGGTGGAAAAGTGGTGATATGATTGAAACATTCAAATTACTGAAGGGTTTCTATAAAATTAATTGAGAAGATATTTTTGAGAATAGGACTGGTAGTGGGAGGACTAGGGACCATCCATGAAACCTTGGTAAGAGTGTGGATAGCAAGCGTGTTAGAGCTAGGTTTTTTACTTGGAGAGTGGAATAAGCTGCCAGAGTCTGTTGTGGGTGCCATGACTGTAAATGAGTTCAAGGTGAAGTATGATAGATACTGTGTGAATGTTGAATAGCTGTTCTTGACATGATGTTGGGCCTCCCTCGATGAGTCTAAGAACTCCTTGGAGCTGCCCTTAATAATAATAATATTTCGATAAGCTGTGGTAAGATGTCTGCGACAAGTAGGCCTATATGGCTGAAGTCTGTGTCCCTTTATTCACAGCTCATTGTAGAGCACATTTTCAGTGGTGTTGTATCCATAAAATTTGGCTTAGACACCAATGGGCTAATGTACTCTTTACAGATAAAAGCAATTTTAATCATGCCTAAGATTCTTGATGAGGCTTGATCTGGCACGAAAGTAATACTGCTTACCATCACGAGAATGTTCCTGAAAAGGGCAGATACGGCTGTGCTGGAGTAACTGTCGATGCCAGGTTAATTTGCGTCCTAGGCAAAGTTTACAAGTGTGCCCCTTATTTCATAAACTAAAATGTTTCTAATTGACATTAAACAAAATAAAATGGTCTTTCAGGTTAAATTAATAGGTAAATTAATAAGGCTTTTTTATTTTCTTTTTAATTAATTTGAAAATACTCTGTTATTATTCATTTACAAAAAAAAAAGTTATAAAATACCGAAATTTAATATTTTAAAATGTTAGCGTTTTAAAATATTTATCTTTACTGAATTTTAAATAGTGGTAAGTTCAAATCATTTAGGTTAGGAACAAAAAATGAACCAAGAGTTAAATAGTAAAATAGTGTGATGTGTGAGGAATAAGGAAAAAGAATCGATACCTAAATCATATATCACTATTTAGTTTTGATATTTTAGTAAAGTATGAATAAAGCATAGCTTGAAGTTTTGCGTCCCTTCATTGCTTGTTCCCTAGGCGGTTGCCTAGTTTGCCTAAATGGTAGCGCCGGCCCTGGCTGGGGTCATGGTGTGGGTAGGCATTACACTTAATGGATGCACCAAGCTACAAGTGCTGGAAAAAGGGACTATGACTGGTGAACAATATTGCGACGAATAAATTAAAGATACCAAAAAATTATATACTTGGTTTAATCCTTTATCTAAGTGTAAAGAAGTATTGCACCTGAAATATTTTCAGGACTGGAGCCACTCGTATATAGAATTAATAAATTCATATCACTTGCCTTAGTGTCCCATAATGCAAAGCACATATCCTTGCGAACATGTATAATTCTATGCATTATGGGAAGAATTCATTTTTATGGATGACAATGCCACACCACATCGTACATGAGCAGTGGAGATACTTCTGGAAACCAAAGATATTAATTGAGATATTATACTAAGGCAAGTGATGTGAAGTTATTAGCTTCTATATAGGAATTGCCCCAGTCCTGAAAATACTTAAGGTGCAAACTTTCTTTGCTTACACTTTGATAAAGGATTAAATCAGGTATATAATTTCTTGATATCTTTAATTTATAGTGTAACCAAGTGGAAAAACTTCCAACAACTATCTCTAATCCAGAGTATTTTAATAATAAGATGTGACACCTTTCAGCTACTCATATATGAAAATATGACTTCTACATTACTTCAACCTTATGGCGTCTCGCATAGTAGTCTCGCATGTCGGTTGTTGTTGTGAAGAATGTTTTTTTGATATCAGTGGTGATTAGTGAGTTTTAGATATTGTGAATCTGCTTTGTTTACGGAATAGAAGGTAAGAATTTAACTTTTGATACAATTTTCTGGCCCTAGCCCGTTCTATACGCCATCATACCTTTCCGAAATATATCTTAATATTTCGTACACAAGAATGGAGAATGTAAACGATATCAAGGACGCCATTCAACAGCTAAACAAAGATATGTCACTTGACATTCTCAAATTCATCCTTAAGAAATTTGATACAGACTACCCTGGCTGCTTGAATCTCTTCACTCAAGTAAATGACACTGAAGATGATGATTTAGACATAGAAGAGGACATTACACCTGTTCTACCTACAAAGACTCCCTGACCGCTCGATTGTTCTCATGAGGAACAATCTAATAAAAGATGAAGAACATCGGGAGGTGAACTGGAAGATAATGTATCAACTCAACAAAATCAGATCTCCCAAGACAGAAAAGAAAAGGTCCCTCCAGTTATCCTTCGAGACAAAGATAAATGGACCTCAGTCTCAAGATCCCTAGGAGAACATAATATCAATTTTTCCTGGGCAAGAAATGCGGAAGAGGGTGTAAAGATCCACCCTTCCACTGTCACCGATTATCGCTTGATGACCAAATTGTTTGACAACTCCAAACTGCCCTTCCACACCTTTGCGCTAGCAAGCGAGAAGAACTTAAAGGTAGTTCTAAGAGGAGTGGCTGAAGGCATCTCAACTGATGAGATTACAGCTGACCTCATCAATCAAGGACTGACTCCAACCAAAGTCACTAGAATGTTGAGATCAGATAAAACACCAATGCCACTGGTGTTGGTCGAAATCTCTAATACACAAAAAAGCATCTATGAAATAACGGACATCTGTAAGCTTAAAATCACAACCGAACCTCTAAGGAAGAAGGCATCGGCAGGGCAGTGCCACAGATGCCAGAGGTTCGGACATGCCCAAAAACTGTGCAGAGCTGCATATAGATGCCTAAAATGCGGTGAGGGTCATCAAACCAACTCCTGCACCAAACCCAGGTCGACACCTGCCTGTTGTGCCAACTGTAGAGGTCCACACCCCTCTAATTACAAAGGTTGCCTTTTCCATCCAAAAAACCGTGGATCATTAAGAAGTAACCACGCTCCTCCAAGAAATGACACAATGCACATCCAAGAAGTTCGCCCTCCAGAACATATTACCTCACATTCAACAACACAGGAAGGCACTAGACCCTCAACCATGTCCAAATCATATGCAGAAGCGGTAAGAACCCAGACTTCTTCATCACAAGAGCGAACAAGCTCTAATCTCACCTCAGCTTTAACCTCGTCACTTGCAACAATGCTGCATGAATTCAGCAAAGCAAGCACCTCACCATCCTCCAGAAAAAGATTCTACCTAGAAACCCAATCCATATTAACAGCTCTCTATAATGTTTAAAAAATTTAAACCAAATTCTCTCATGATAACAGAATGGAATGCCAATGGCTTAACAAACAAAATTCTCGAGCTGCAAGAATTTGCAAAAAGATACAATCCAGACATAATCTTGATCAGTGAATCCCACCTCAGACCATCAAACAATCCAAAACTAAGAGGTTATATTTTATACAGGACAGACAGACTTAACTCTAGTGGAGGTGGAACAGCTATCTTTATCAAAAATTATTTAAGCCACAACTCGCTGACCAACCCCCAAACTCTAAACCTTGAGGTTACGGGTGTGGAGGTGCACACAAATAACGCTGGCAAACTCAAAATCTATGCAGCGTACAATCCTCCCAGTATTCCACTATTGACAGCAGACTTAGACTCCATCCTCGGCTCCACAGATTCCATAATTATAGCTGGAGACCTTAACTCTAAACATCTGGCTTGGTTCAGTTCGTCAATCAACACCAAAGGCCGTACCTTATACAACTACACATTACTCAACTCATCAATAGTAGCTGGACCCACTGAGCCCACCCACTACAGCCCATCAGGAAGTTCTAATGTATTAGACATAGTTATCCTCAGAAACATCAAATATCAATACCAGCTGGAGACAGTAGAAGAGCTTAACTCAGATCATAATCCCATCCTACTCAGGTTAGGACTTCAAGACCAACTCTCTCCCCATCATTCTTTCATACCATGGGACAAGCTCTCTAAGGTTCTTCCAATCCACATCGGTCCTCCCCCTGTCATTCGTAAAAAAGAAGAAATAGATCAAGCTGTAAACAACTTAACTAGGCAAATCAACACAGCAATAGCATCAGTCACTCAAACCACTGTCTTCCACGCTTCTAAGATCCCAGAAGAGATAATGGACCTGATTAGAGCCAAAAACAAGGCCAGAAAGCGATATCACAACACCAGAGCCCCGCAGGACAAAGCAACCTTAAACACTTTGAACAGACAGGTTCGAGAAGCCCTCCAGGTCCACAGAAACTCCAAATGGGAAACCAATCTGAAAGAAATCAACCCAGAAGATAACTCCATGTGGAAGTTTGTAAAATCTCTTCGTACCAAAAGACAACCACTTCCCCCTTTAAAGACCAATCTTGGAGTTGCACACACAGATGAAGAAAAAGCAGAAGCCCTAATTGACAATCTGGAAAATCAATGCAGCCCATCTTATGCAAACTTAAATATCAATCTTATTTACAAAGTCCATCGTAAAGTTAGAAATGCACTAAGTCAGCTTAAGGATGATTCAGAAACCATCACCCCCACATCTCCAACAGAAATAATAAATATCATTTCCCATCTGAAGAATAAAAAGGCCCCCGGCCCTGACGGCATTACCAATAGAATAATAAAGCTACTCCCACGGAAAGCCATAATTCATCTAGTTAATATTACCAATTCCATCTTAAGATTCCAATACTTTCCCTCTGATTGGAAAGTCGCGGACATTATACCTCTGAAAAAACCTGGTAATAACCCACAACTTCCCCAAAGCTACAGGCCCATCAGTCTTCTTTCCTGTCTTGGCAAAGTAACAGAAAAGGTCATATTATCAAGACTACAAACAGCAGTGGACCAACAGAAAATAATCCCAAATGAACAATTTGGGTTTCGCAAAGCTCACAACACGGTGCAACAAATTCACCGACTAACAGAACATATCACTCATGGCTTTAACTGGCACCTTCATACTGCTGCTGTATTTTTGGATGTTGCCAAGGCCTTTGATAAGGTCTGGCATCAAGGCCTTATCTTCAAACTAATTGAGAACAATATCCCAATTAAACTAGTGAAACTCATATATTCATATATCAATGAAAGATACATGCAAGTAAAACTCAACGGAATTGTTTCTTCAAGGCGCAAAATCCTGGCGGGAGTACCTCAAGGTTCTCTTCTGGCCCCAATACTTTTCACAACTTACATGGCAGATGTTCCTCTCAACCCAAAAACTACTATGGCTCTTTATGCCGACGACACCGCTATTCTAGCCAGATTGCTCAGCCCTCACCTAGCAATCACTAGACTCCAAGGAAGTATCAATGAGCTAGCAAACTGGTTCACCAACTGGAGAATTCAAGTAAACCCCCTCAAAAGCTCAGCCATGATGTTTTCAAGAAGAAAGATCTGCAACAAAGAAGACATCCTGCTCTCTGGTCAAAAGATCCCATGGCATTCAGAGACCAAATATCTTGGGGTATTGATGGATAAGAAACTCCTTTTCAACAAACACATCAATCTCGTTTGTTCCAAATCTTCCAAAGTCATAGCTCAGCTCTACCAATTGATCAACCGCAAGAGCAAATTGAACCTACATAATAAATTACTTCTTTACCAGATGGTAATACGTCCAGTCATTACCTACGCCTCACCAGCATGGAGTCACACTTCAAGATCAAACATTTCAAAATTACAGAGAATCCAAAACAAATGCCTTAGGATGATCCTGGATGCACTGTGGTTCATCAGAAATTCACAAATTCACCAAGAAACCGGCACTCCATACATCTCCTCTCTTCTTCGTGATCTTGCAGAAAAATTCTTCGTGAAGTCAAGTTCACATTCAAACCCACTAATCGTGCAAGCTGTCAATTACAATGAGACTGATTACTACAAACACAAAAGACCGAAGGCTATTCTTCTCTCAACTGATCATAGCTAACACTACTGCCCTCAGAGGGCGAGCTTAATTGCTCACAAATCTCCCATTCCCAAATAACTCTCATTACAGTTAAAGGGGAATATGAAAAGCACTTGTGCTTCACCCATCCTGTCAGTAACGTCAATGGTCAATGGCCTTAATATCACCTCTGGGTCTGGGTAGTGACCCTTCCCATAATGCATAGTATTATGAAAGTTGGTTGATTGGTAGAGCCTCTGCTACTAATGGCTTGCAAAACATTAAGCAAGTTTGAGCGTGGTTAGTAGTAGTTGGAAGGGGTCAATCGTTTGATGCTGTTGGCACACTCTCCCTTGATGAGTCTTTGGACTCCCTGGAGGTGTCACATAATAATAATAATTATACATGTCCACAAGGATATGTCTTTGCATTATGGGATACTAAGGCAAGTAATGTGAAGTTATTAGCTTCATATAGTAGTTGCTCCAGTTCTGAAAATACTTCAGGTGCAAACTTTGTTTGCTTACACTTGGATAAAGGATTAAATCAGGTATATAATTTCTTGATATCTTTAATTTATAGTATAACTAAGTGGATAAACTTCCAACACGATATTGCAACAAAGTTCTTTAACACCATGTTCGATTGTTCCATGGTGCTGTAGGCAAAAAATTCATTTTTATAGATGGCAATGCCACATTATATTGTACATGGGCAGTCAGCTACTTCTGGAGACTGAGGATATTAACTGAATTGAGTGACCAGCACACTTCCAAGATCTCAATCCCATAAAACAAGTTTTGGGATGCAACAGGGAGATGCATTGCTACTCGATATTCCCCTTACATGGTGTTATCCTTGCTCTGAAGGAGGAGTTGGCCAGTTTGCCTCAAGAACTACCGAATCACTTGGTGCTAAGCATTGTACAATGTTGTGAGAGCTGCAATTAAATTTGTACAAAATTGCAGTTTGGGATGGATATATCCTTAGGAAATTTCTAACTTTTGCCAAAAGCATATTGCACTTTAATTTGTACGAAATTTATAACACATGTTTTGTGAAATGTAATTTATTAGAATGCTGGCAATATATTTATGCCAAATATGCTGGCAAATTTATCCACATTTGGCCGTAGTTATGAACATTTTTTTCATATACAGGTAAAAATGCAGTTCATCCTGAGCTTTAGGATACCAATGTAGTATAACAAGGTGACAAATGTCTTGAACTAGGAAATGCATATACAGTAATATATTTAGAATTTATTATTATTATTATTATTAACATTTGACCTCCATGGAGTCAGAGACTCATCGTGGGAGGTACACATCATTGCACACAATGCTCATCCAACTGTGCTTTAAACTGATTCAATGTGTCTGCACCCATAAAAACTCAGACAATGCATTCCACTCATCAACCACTCTCCATGCAATGAACCTACTCCTCTGTTCACACTTTCCTTATACAGTTTCCAGCAATGGCCTCTTGTTTTACTCCCCTCTCCCATTCTATGAAAAATATCTTCCATGTCGACCCAGTAACAACCCGTGACTAGCTTATGTGTCTCAATCATATCCCCCCCCTCCCCTCCTATTCACAAGACTCTGCAACTTACGTTCTCTCAATCTGTCTTCGTACTCCACATTCCAAAGACCACTGACTACCTTTGTGAATCTTCTCTAGACCCTTTCCAACATATACCGTCACCATGAAAACCTGGCGACGAAATCTGTGTACAGTAATCCATATGCCTGATCAAGGCCTTATACAATGGAATCATAACCTCTCTATTTCTGCATGTCAGGGACCTCTACATCATTGCCATTATCAAGGCCATGATAATGTTATGATTCCAGGTTATGATTCCATTGTATAAGGCCTGATCAAGGCCTTATACAATGGAATCATAACCTCTCTATTTCTGCATGTCAGGGACCTCTACATCATTGCCATTATCCGATGTGATGTCTTCACAACTGAATTTCAGGTTCTTGTTCACCATCACTCCTAGATCTCTCATCTCCTCTACTTCCATTAAACTTTCCCCACCAAGTGTATACTTTGTAACATTGAACTGATAGTCCCACTTAACTGCCCATTCATGCAACGTATTCAAGTCCTCTTGTAAGGCAATAACATCTGCTTGACTCTGCATTGCTCTCCCCAGTTTTGGATCATCTTCAAACAGCTGGATATCACTAGTTAAACCCAACCCAATATCATTAATATACAAATTGAACAACAATGTCCCTTAAAGCTGACCCCTGCGGCACACCGTTAGTGACCTTTTGCAAAAGCTTTTGATAGACTGCCACATGACAAGCTGTTAAATAAACTGAAACAGACGGGATTAGATAACAACTAGTGAGTGATCAATATCTGACTGGCAGTCAGGCAGGTATCAGAAAGTTCTTTATGGGGGTGCAGTATTGCAAAAGAGGAAAGTCACTAGTGGTGTGCCACAGGAGTCTGTATTGAGGCCATTGTTGTTCAGTTCGCATATTAACCACGCTACCGGCCAAGACGTCTATAGACATCAAAGTTATCATGGATGCGAAGTACATACTAAAATTGTAATATCATTGTTATTACATTGAAATATATGATGGATATGAAGTGTATGAGGATGCGTATATGATCCATAATGGCCAGTAAGATCTGCTAATTCATTCATAATATCAACCAGATGTTATGAATGAATTAGCAGATGAGTGGAACTGTCAGTTCAGTGTTGCCAAGTGTAAGGTTTTGAAATTCGGGATCCAAAGTATACACTTGGTGGGGAAACTTTAAAGATGGTAGAGATGTTGAGTGATCTGGGGGGGGGGGGACAAGGACCTGAAATTCAGGGCCACATTGCACAAGTTGTGCAGTCATCACATCAGATAATGGCAATGATATGGAAGACCTTGACATACAGAAATAAAGAGGTTCTGGTTCCATTATATAAGGCCTTGTGTGGATTATTGTGCACAGATTTGATCCCCTGGTTTTTCATGGTGATGAGGATAAATTGGAGAAAGTCCAGAGAAGATTCACAAAGATGGTCAGTGGTTTTTGGAATGCGGAGTATGAAAACATGTTGAAAGAATGTAAATTTGCAAAATCTCATGAATAGGAGGAGGATGGGGGATATGATTGAGACATATAATTTAGTCAGGGTTGTTATCGAGTTGACATGGAAAAAATTTTTTATAGGATTGGAGAGGTGGGGGGGGTAGAACAAGAGGCTATCCCTGGAAACTATAAGAAGGGTCTGAACAGAGGGGTGAGGAGCAGGTTCTTTGCATGGAGAGTGGCCGGTGAGTGGAATGCATTGCTGAGTGTGCTATGCATGTGGACACATGGAATCAGTTTAAGGCACAGTTGGATGAGCTTTTTGTGTGTGATAATGTGTACCTCCTGTGATAAATCTCTGAATCCACTGAGATCAAATACTACTAACAATAATGCACAGTGATCATTATTATTTAATTTTGTTAATTTATGCTTAGTTATATAGCTGAATTTGCGTACTTATACTTACAGCGTTGTAATATAAGGCATATATCAATGGGACGCATCTTTCTGGACCACATTGGAGGGCTGCGTTTATTTTCTTGTGCTACGTGTGATACTATTCTCACAAACAGGAATGAATTAATTAGTACAAGGTTTACAGGAGCTACCGGAAGAGCATTTCTATTTAATAGAGTTGTCAATCTTACCTACAGGTAGGTGCAACATTTAAAGTTTTGAAAATATTTCTATTATACTATTAGTACATGTTCTTCAGTATGACACACATTTCATAAATTATTTTAAAAATAAATAAATATTAATATGGTGAACCCCCAATTTACTGGCTTGGTATATAATCATGTAATTTAACTATAGACTCATTATAATAAAATAGGTTTCATTGTAAAAGTAGAATATACACTTTATAATATGATGAGTAACTTAATGTATTGTATGCCCACACTTCATAGAACTGAGGCTGACAATGTACCAAGAATAGTCAATTCATGCTGAAAGGGAAAAAGAAATAAAACATGCATGAATTGGTCGCCAACACGTGAAATCACGTGCTTTATACGTAAATTTTCCAACTGTTGTACAACCAAAATAGTTACTACTTTAAGAACTAGAATTTTCATAAAAGAAAAGCTAATTTTCCAACGTATAATAATAAACACTCATCCCACAAAATGCATTGATAGCCTTAATATTGGAATGGATTCTCCTTCTTCTGACATGCGAGTGAAGAAGTGTAGAAGGGTCTCGCATCTGTGAGTGTACAGTACATATTTCAAATGATACAGTAGTAATCACTGATTATGATTGCATCAGTTGAAACACGTGCATGAAATTAGTGTTGGCTGGTTCATTGGGTAGGGAGATTCAGCTGCTGACTCAAAATCAATGTTTTATTTAGTGGCATACGACAGTTATACAACACCATAAGTTCCTCACTACCATCATATAGTGAATCATTCATTGCGATGTTCTTTTCGACCACTGTTTATATACAAAACACATATAAACTGGATTTAACTGGTTGGAGTTTTTTTTTTTTTTATTGTAAAGTAATAGTCCACTAGTTTTGCCAACTTGTGGCTGCGTCTGGGCATACAAGGTGACAAACAGCTTAAACAAGATCAAAAAACCAGCAAAGGATATCAAGTTAAAACATACACGAATGTTAAATATTATCTAAATTCAAATAAAATGCTACATCAAATCCATGGAGCGTGTATGTTATCAATCATTGTTATACATGCACGATCTATAATCGGCCTGGTTGGCCGAGTGGTCAGTGTATCCACTCTCCACCCAAAAGGCTGCAGGTTCGAATCCCACCTTGGCCATGGATGTTTGTGATTGTCTGTGAAAATGCTAGTGATGATGAAGGGCGGTAGATGGTGCTGGTGTAGATGATGGTAGTTGGTGGATTGAGCAGTGGAGACAGAGTTGTAGAGTGCCCTCCCTCGATGAGTCATTGGACTCCCTGGAGGTGTTACGTAATAATAATAATTGGCAGCAAAATTGAACTCTGATGTGTTGAGTGATCTTATGAGACTTTTCCATATGTCACCAAGGATCATCCCTTGGTTTCTGTTCTGACTGCCTCTTGAACGGATAACTACTGCAGCTTCTTTGATGTTGTGGGAACGAAAATCTTCTTCCAAGTACGGCATAGTATTTTTATCCTATTCAATGCTATGATTGGTATTAGAAAAATGGAGTGCGAAGCCAGAATAGTCTTCTCTGTTGTTATTAATGTCCCCCGATATGTTTTTTTTCTTATCTCTAGACTTCTAGAAGTTTGTCTTATATAATTGAAACCACAATAGTTACTTCTTTAAGAACTAGAATTTTCATAAGAGAAAAGCTAAGAGCAGGGAACGTTATAAACACCAGGATTTTATAGAAAGCATTTTTGTCCTTCAGTGATCTTAACAAGTTGCAGATTGTCTTTATTGGTTTGAAGGCCACTCGGATCGCATAAGGTTTGAGTATTTTAGCAATTTTCTGTGAAACATTCCCAGCAAAAGGAATGGAAAAATTTAAGATTTAAATTTAAAATTTAATTCAACTTTTGTGAAATGTGATATGATGAAGAAAAATGCAAGTAATGGCTAGTGTGGGTCGGTTTACAATAAACCTTCAGGTCAATATTGCCATCCATTTGGTTTGTGATTAAGACTTCTAGAAATGGTAATTTTCTTTCTCTTTCAAGTTCTAAGGTAAAGTTGAGTATTTTACATATGTTGAAAAAGAGAGCAGCTTGCAACACAAGAAATGAGAGCAGCTTGCAACAGAAGAGATGACAAAACTTTAAAAGATGAATTAGACCTCATCTTTGAAACTCTAACAAACAATGGTTATTCAAAAAATATCATATATAAGATTCTTTTCTCCAACCCATCCCCACAACAAACCCAAGAAACCCACTACAGATCTTCAATTTCCATTCCTTTTGCTGGGACTGTTTCACAGAAAATTGTTAAAATGCTCAAGCCTTGTGAGATCCGAGTGACCTTCAAATCAATAAAGATAATCTTGTTAAGATCACCGAAGGACAAAAATGTTTTCTATAAACATCCTGGTGTTTACAACATTCCTTGCTCTTGTGGATTAAATTATATAGGACAAACTTCTAGAAGTCTAGAGATAAGAAAAAAAGAACATATCAGGGATGTTAATAGCAACAGAGAAGACAATTCTAGCTTGTCGCTCCATTTCACTAATATCAATCATAGCACCGAATGGGATTAAAGTACTATGTCGTACTTGAAAGAAAATTTTCGTTCCCGCAACATCAAAGAAGCTGGGGTAATTATCTGTTCAAGAGGCAACCTGAGCTGAAACAGGGGATAATCCTTAGTGACATATGGAAAAGTCTCATACAATCACTCAACACATCGGTGTTCAATTTTGCTGCCAATTATAGATCGTACACGTATAACATACACGCTCCGTGTGTTTGATGTAGCGTTTTATTTGAATTTAGATGATATTTAATATTCGTTTATGTTTTAACCTGATATCCTTAGGTTTTTCATCTTTTTTAAGCTGTTTGTCACCTTGTATGTCCAGACGAAGCCAACAGTCAAGTTGGCAAAACTAGCAGGCTATTACTTTACAATAAAAAAAAACTTCAACCAGTTAAATCCAGTTTATATGTGTTTTGTATAGTGAATCATTACTTTTTTTTTTTTTTCTTCAGTTGTAGATGAATGTAATCATTTAATAATATTTTTAAGCAGTCATATTTGTGAGAGTAACTGATGTCAGTTATGCAAACAAAAAATTTAGAACAATTTTAGAATGAAAAGTTTTTCTATTTCAGCAGTAAAATTGTCACTTTTATGGACAATGGTATAGCACTCTTCATTTCAGTAAGAATTTTATTTTTAACTGATGTTAAGAGTGCGAGGTAAGTTTAGCCTATGGCCTATCTTCGTGTTCAATACACTGTCATCACTAAATTTAATCATTTTAATTTTAGGTGATAGTGGCTGTTATTAGCAAGCAATGGAAACATAAATAAACAATCTTCAAAAACTACATGTTAGTTATGCAGCAAATGTGGCATCATGTAAATGGACATTGGTCATAATTGAAAATCATTGCACAAGTGGATCATTGTAAGGTGGGCATTACTGTATGCTTCTTTTCTTTTGTTTGAAATGGTTTTGTGCTCATGGAAATTATATCCTCAATATTAATTTACTTATTATGTAAATGTAATTTTTACTTTTTTAGTTTTTTCATGTTTTAATATTTTAATCATTCATCATCAAATTCCTGCCATGTACCCTCAAGAGGTGTACAGAATATGATAGTACTACATGAAAAAAATTACGTCATTACTAACTTAATATCTACAATTTTCCTCCAAATCAGTCTGTTACTTGTCAAGACTCCAACATTATCAGATCTTATATTTCTATCATCTAAGGCACTTTGTACCGTATCAATCCACCTATATCTTGGTCTTCCTCTGGGTTGTTTTGCTGCCAACCTGGCAGAGAACACTTGCTTTCCTAATCTTTCTTCACCCATTCTGTTTAAGTGACCATACCACCTGATATTAGCTCTGCTAACGCATTCCTGGATGTTGACAATGTCAAGTTCTTTCCTAATATCCTCGTTTTTAATATGATATTGCCATTGATGCCATCTGTTCATGCCTATAATCTTTCTCAGGACTCTCATATCTGCAGTCTCTAGTCTTTGGTCAAGTGTTTTACTTCTGACCCAGCTCTCAGATCCATAAGTTAAAACTGGTTTGAATACCGTCCTGTATACAGCTAATTTAGTGTTCCGACTAATATTTCTCTCTTATTCCCTATGAATTTATTCAGTTGACTTCCTACCATACCAGCTTTGCTGATTCTGTTGTCAATTTCTATATTTAATTTACCATCTTCAGTAAAAATCGTGCCTAAGTAGCTGAAATGTTTCACTCGTTCCATAGGTTCTCCATTCACAACACAGTTGACATTTTCAGTGATTCTGCATATTTTCATTGTCTTTGTCTTTTTATTGCTGTCCTTCATACCATATCTATTACAACAGCTATTCAAGTTAGTCAGAGAATCTTGCAGACTTGTAGCGGATTTATTTAGAAGCGTAACATCGTCTGCATAAAGCAAAGAGGTGACATTAACATCTCCAATTTTGATATCATGTTTAATACCACTTTCCTTCATAATATAATCCATACAGATAATGAATAACAGAGGGGATAATGTACATCCTTGTCTCACACCAGATTTAACATTAAACCATCTTCCTGTACTTCCTTCAATTCTAACTGCTCACTTACAACTCAAATACAGACTAAGTATTGCTTGATATAATGCCCCATTGACACCATATAACTGTAGTGTATTGAATAGCTTCTCTCTTGGCAAATTGACAAAACTTAAATACAGATCTCTGTTATATTCCCATGCTTTCTCAACTATTTGTCGTAAAGTGAAGATCTGATCTTGACAGCTTCTATTTGGCCTGAATCCATCTTGTTCTTCACCAAGCTTTTCTTCCACAATTCTTCTCAACCATTTCTCAAGTATACTTGCAGGAACACTCAGTAGGGAAATACCTCTGTAATTCTCACATTCAGTTTTATTTCCCTTTTTATATATGGGTACTATGAGAGCTCTACTCCAATCATCGGGAATTCGTCCCTCTGTCCAGGCTTTCTGAACTATGCAGTGCAGCCACTGTAAGACTCTTATACCACATACTTCAGCATTTCTGGTCGAATATCATCTACTCCTGCTGCCTTTCCACATTTCAAGCCTTTGATGGCTTTTTTCTACTTCAAGTATGGATATATTTTCCTGACTGCATGCTGGTCAGTGTTTTTTACCACTGTGCTGTCATCACTGCTTGTTGCATTTAGCAGTTTTTCAAAGTAATTACTCCATACTTCAAGGATATCTTTTTCTCCCGTTTTCATGTCACCTTTATCATCTCTAACTCCTTTTACAGCACTCTTTCCTCCATCTTCAACAACCTAGAGAATATTTTGCCACCTTCTTGATATTTATTTTCTATATTCTTGCCAAAGTCCTCTCATGACTTTTGTTTAGATAGTTTTACACAGTGTTTAGCTTTCTTACATTTGTCTCTGTATTCTCAAAGAGCACAAGCTGACTTATTTGACAGGAACTTTTGATATGCTTTCTTCTTTTCCTTCACTGCCTCTTTAACTTCCTGGGTCCACCAGGGAGTTCTGATTGTTTTTATCCTTGCAGACAACCTCACCACATGCCTCTCTGGCAGAATCAATCAATGTTTTCTTCAGAGTTTGCCACTGAATCTCCAAGGTTTGATTCCTGTTCTCAAACTCTTTCATTTTTCCTTCAATAATCTTTGTGTATTTTAGTCTACAGTTCACATCTGAGAGCTGCTCAACTTTTATTCGCTTTAAAACTTTCTTACATGTTATTCTTTTCTATATGAAATTCAATTTTATCCTGCTCAAGACTAAATAGTGATTACTTCCAATTTTAAATCCTCTGTACACTCTGGTGTCCTGTACCAGGGAAAAAACATCACCATCAACAATAACATAGTCAATGAGACTTTTCTTATTCCTTGCTTCTTCTGTCCATGTGAATTTGTGCACATTTTTATGTTGGAACATGGTGTTAGTAAGAACCAGTCCATGTCCTGAGCAGAAATCCAACAGGTATTTGCCATTATTATTAGCTTTGCTGTTTTCTCCAAATTTTCCCAAAATATTTTTGTATGTCTCACAATCATTTCCTACTCTGCTATTTGGATCCTCAGCAAGGACCAACTTTTCCTTTTTCATTGTGTCAGTTGCTTTTTCTAAAGCCTCAAAAAATTCCTCCACTTCTACCGTAGTAGAATCTTCTGTGGTACCATAGGCACAAATAAATCTCATTGTCCAGTTCCCCATTCTGATATTTGCCCACATCACTATACTTGAGACTGCTTGCCATTCAAGAAGATTAGCCTCATATTTAGTGTTGAATACTATGTTACTCCTTCTTTTCCTTGATTGTCATTGCCTGAATATAACATTTTGTATTTATTGTTCAGAAAGATCTCACCAGTTTTTGTCTTTTTTGTTTCAGTCACCCCTATTACATCAATCTGGTACTTATTTAATTCCTCAGCTAGCTCCATTTCTTTGCCATTCAGGCTTCTTATGTTGATAGTACCGATCTTTAACTCTGGTGATGTTGAGTTGGGTTTTGTTTTCAGATCTGTTCCAGTAGCTTTCGTTTCGCTGTTTGCCCTGGTTCCCTGGCGAAAACAACGGGGGGCCTTGTTTAACTGGGCAACGCCCCAGCCAGCATGAAATTTTGTCATGTCGTACCATAATTTTTTATTTTGGTTTAACCAATAAGAATACAATTTGGTCGGCTAAATCCCAAATTGCAAGCCCATCCTCGTTCGTTCAGTATCCAAGTAGATACCCAACAGGGTGCACCACAAGAAGGTGAGGATTGGACATTAGGTCAGAAGCCCTGGTCATTTCTCCGCATTCCTTTAAAGGCTATGTGGAGGTCTCCTCTCAGTTATACAGCTTTGACCCTTAAGCATCCCTTAATATTTTAAATTAAATCAAATCATATTTATATTTTAACCACCTTACTGGCCATTTTGGATCAAATATGCATCCTCATACACTTCTTATCCATCATATTTTCATGTAATGGCAATGGTATTACAATTTTAATGTGCACTTTGCATCTATGATAGTGTTGACGTCTACAGACGTCTTGGCCGGTAGCGTGGTTAAATCTCATTTCTTAGAGAGGGAAATAGCTTATTTGGCAAAAATTTTAAATTTTGATTTATTGGAACAGATTACCAAAATACAATGAAATGGATACACATTTCTTCTTTCTAAGAGTCTCCTATATACAAATCTTTGTCATCTTTTTTTTTTTTTTGTCACCAGTTTTGTCATCGCTCTGAAGCTTGATAATTGTGACCTTTCCTTCAAAGATTGTAGCTAAGTTATTTTTGGTATACCGCTTGACCATCTTCCTTCAGTTATTCCATTCAAGACTATGTTTAGTAATCTTTGAAAGGATATTTTGAAGGTGTCCAAACCATCTTAATTGCTGTTTAAGAGTTATAGTTATATCTTCTCTTTAGTTTAATTCATGTTTTGCCTGCTCGCATGTTTTGTGTTCTGACCAGTGAGTCATATTTATTTTTTCTTAAGCATTTCATTTTGAATGTTCTGATTTTCTGTATTTCTTTCTGATTGAGTGTCCAAGTCTCGGCTTCATACATATAATACATGTGAATTATAAGAATGGTTTTATAGTTTTAGTTTGAGGCTTTTTGAAATACTGTTATGCTGACCACTGTATAATTTTGAAAGAAAGAATTAAAAGGCATAAGCTTGTCTGGCATCCTTTTATTCCAAGAATTATTATTATTTGGTAACCTCCATGGATTCAACAGGCTCATCGTGGAAGGCCCATTCAACCAGCAACATGTCTATAATGAGCTTTGAAGTTATTTACACTACTTGCACTCGCAACGCACTCAGACAATGTGTTCCACTCACTCGCAGTTCAATACTTAAAAAATCTACTCCTTACATCCTTCTTCACCACATCTTTATACAACTTTCAGGTGTGGCCTCTTGTTCTTCCCATCTTAACATCCACTCTTTTTACAATTTCTTCTGTATTAATCGAAAGAATCCCTTAACTAACTTGAGGGTCTCTATCATATCTCTTGTTTTCATCCTATCCACCAATCTGTAATCCACATTCTCTCAAATGCTCTTCATAACAACACTCCAGAAGCCTAATATCATTTTGGTAATTTATCTTTGGACCTTCTCTAGTGTTTTCACATCACAGTGAAAACTAGGTGACCAAATCTGAGCAATTCTTCACAACAAACCTGAAAAGTCTGGATTGGCTCAACACGGGTTTGAAACTGACCACAGCATCCTTTGGTCCAGGACTCGCCTCTTACATAGATCCCGTTATAGGTTCGAACATTTGTTCAAGGAAAGTGTGGAGGCCTTGCTCCATCGCCCCAACCTGAATCGTAATGACTGTATATCTATATCAAAAATCTGGGAAAGTCTAATCAAGATTACTCATTAATTAATTTTATTTATTTATTTTTTTTTATTTATTATTTTTTTTAAATAGCAAATTCAATCATGTTTCTACTTCAAAATATTCCATTTCATACTTAGTGATATAACATCACGCAGCGTGTTCTAATTTTAATGATCTATTAGTATTCTAGCTTGTATTTTTTAAACTGTTCTTGTAATACCACTGAAGATGGTCTGCTATTTCCAGACCGAAATATTTGGTTAAATAAATATCTTTCTTGTGATTATGTGATTATATCATTCAGTCTTATGTCACAAATATCCTTGAAACAACAAATTCTTATCCTTCACAGGGAAAATGCTATCAAAATAACTGGTAAATTAGGAAAACTTTCAGTTATGCAAGGTAGGTTACGAGCAAAGATTAATTTCTTAAAAAAGTGCCACGACAACAAGATTATTCCCAATTTCGCTAAGATTAAAGAAACAAAATCTCCTGGAGCTCATAATATTTACCGGAACACTAGTTTATCTCTAATCAGTAATCAACTTAAAGCTGCTAAACGTGATCTTGCTATTCACAGTCATCAGATTTCTGATCTGTGCACCTATATATCCACAAATTTGGATCCTCTTCTTTCTCGCATAGTTCTAAATGTGGCTAAACGTTCTATTCAACGTGCTTATAATAAACTAAGTCAACATCTTAACCGTAAATATGAAGCTCTTTTGTCTAGACAATCCAAGTCATTCATAACTCCAGATAATTGGATTGTAAATATATCCGGACGTCTTTTGACTAAAAGCGAAACCCTCATCCTGTCAAAAGGACATGATTTTTCTATTGTTCCAAATAAGATACCATATCTAGATTTCCTAGTTAACATTGAAAGGAATCTTAATAATCTAACCAGTGATAAAGCTAATGCTCTTCGCCTAGAAGTTGCTTCGTCTCTACTTAAGGCTAAACTTCCTCATTCCAACATATCTCCTTCTGAAATGAAATCTTTACAGTCCTTGAGAAAAAATAATCACCTCATTATCACTAAAGCTGACAAGGGAAAAGCAACAGTAGTTATGGACTCAGCAAATTACAGAAGAAAACTTTCTCTTTTGCTTCGAGATCGCTCCACATATCAAGAAATTGATTATAATCCAACCAACAGACAACTAAAGAAATTAAATTCTCTCTTAGATGAAGTCATCAGTTTGGATAAAGACACAATTGAAAGACTTGAAACTCATTTTGCAAGACCTCTTAGATTTTATGGCCTTCCAAAAATCCATAAGATTGACTTTCATCTTCGTCCAATAGTAGATTGTATTGATTCTCCTACTTACCGTATAGCCAAATATCTAGCTAAATTATTGAAATCTTACATTGGCAACTCTAATTCATTTTTAAAAAATTCCTCAGATTTCTTAGAAAAATTAAAAAATGTCTCATTACAACATACAGATCTTATGGTTAGCTTTGATATAGAATCTTTATATACCAATGTACCTCTCAAGGAAACTTTAAAATTACTGGCTGACATCTTTCCTCAAGATATTATAAAACTATTCGATTTCGTAATACATTCTGGATATTTTGTATGTCAAAACAAATTTTATAGCCAAGTAGAAGGAACGGCCATGGGAAGTCCTCTTTCTCCGGCTTTAGCCAACTTTTATTTAGAACATTTAGAAAAAGTCCTCTTCGCATCTATTTTCCCTCAACCATCTTTTTGGGTAAGATATATAGATGACATCTTTACTATTTGGCCTCACAGCAAAAAAACTCTTTACCTTCTTTTTTTAAACAGTATTAATTCCTTGCATCATCACATAAAGTTTACTATGGAATTAGATGAAAACAACCAGTTATCTTTTTTAGACGTTCTCCTCATCCAGTCACCTTCAAATATTCTTACAACTACAGTATACAGGAAACCAACATTCACAGGTCGTTATATTCTTAAAGAATCAGCTCATCATCCATGTCAAAAAACAGGAATTATAAAATGCCTCATCAGAAGAGCCAAAACTAATTGTTCTACTTTTGATTATCTACAGAAAGAACTTTCTACCATCCAACAACACATGAAACTCAATGGCTTTTCTGAAAAAAATACTCAACATCTTCTCAATTCTTATAATCCTCCACAAAACAACAAAGTTTCAATACGTCGAGTGCCTATTCCTTATATCTCTGGGATTTCAGAACCTATCGCAAGAATTTTAAAGAAATATGATTTAACAACTACGTATTCACCTATTAACAAATTGTCTTCTCATTTTCCTTCTCCTAAAGACAGATGCTCAACTTTATCTCTTCCTGGAGTTTATCAAATTTCGTGCAACTGTGATCTCTCTTATTTTGGACAGACTGGACGTTCTCTTGAAAAAAGAATCCAAGAACATCAATCATCCATTCTTCAAAACAAACCTGAAAAGTCTGGATTGGCTCAACATGGGATTGAAACTGACCACAGCATCCTTTGGTCCAGGACTCGCCTCTTATATAGATCCCGTTATAGGTTCGAACGTTTGTTCAAGGAAAGTGTGGAGGCCTTGCCCCATCACCCCAACGTAATGACTGTATATCTATATCAAAAATCTGGGAAAGTCTAATCAAGATTACTCATTAATTAATTTTTATTTATTTATTTATTTTTTAAATAGCAAATTCAATCATGTTTCTACTTCAAAATATTCCGTTTCATACTTAATGATATAACATCATGTGGTGTGTTCTAATTTTAACGATCTATTGTTAAGTATTCTAGCTTGTATTTTTTAACCTGTTCTTGTAATACCACTGAAGATGGTCTGCTATTTCCAGACCGAAATATTTGGTTAAATAAATATCTTTCTTGTGATTACGTGATTATATCATTCAGAGGAATTTGTTGACACTTTCTTTGCCATTGTGAATTTTTTCATGATGTAATGCTTTCACTAATATAATATATAAATTATCATAAAATATGTTATTATTATTAACATCTAACCTCCATGTAGTCAGAGACACATCATATGGGAGGTACACACAATGCTCTTCCAACTGTGCTTTAAACTGATTCAGTGTATCTACATTCACAACACACTCAGGCAATGCATTCCACTTACCAACCACTTTCCATGCAAAGAACCTGCTCCTCACTCCTCTGCTCACACCCTCTCGATCCCCACTCCTCTCCCATTCTATGAAAAATCTCTTCAAGGAAATGGAAAGGGAAAAGTGCCTCAGCAGGACTTGTTTCATCTCTGTCACTGTACCAGTGGATAGACCAACTCTGACTCCATGTTTTATTTTGAAATTTGCAAAGAACTTGAAATTAAAATATAACCTGAAAAAAATAAGTTATTCAAATTATTATCTGTGAAATAGAAAATTTTAACATATTATTTTTATTACAATTTAAATTCATTAGCAGTCAGAGTTGATATATTTTACTTACTCCGACTCCAGTAAACCATGAATTGACTCCGACTTCACAAATCTGCATTTTAGTAACCATTTTATTTTTTTCTGATACCTTCATTTTTAATATGATTCTGCCGCTGATGCCATGTTATCATTTTTCGTAATTTTTCTCCGAATTCTAATCATCAATGGGCTCTGATCAGTAAGTTAAAAATCAGTTTGAATATATCATTTTTGTATATAACACTTATTTTGTGTTTTAAAGACAATCCAAGGGAATTGCTGCAGTATTGAGAATATTGACCAGTAGAAATAAAAGGGTGGTGGTCCCAATGTGTAAAGCTTTGACCAGACCACATCTGGATTTCTCTGCTCAGATCTGATCACCAGGATTTGAAGGGGATAAAATAACCTTGAAGAGGGGGGGTGCAGAGGCAGATAACAAAAATGATATCATGACTGTACAATATTGGTTATGAATTTAGACTGAAAGAATGCAAATTACGGAACTTGATGGATCAAAAATGAAAGTGGGGTATGTGATTGAGATAGTTGAGCTTTTGTGAGGCATTTACTGGAGTGACACTGGGGAGAACTTTCTTATTGTAGAAGGGGGGGTGAATAGAAATAAGGGCCCTTGGTGAAAGTAGGAGAATAAGAAGTAAGTTTTTTTTGCATTGGGATTGCAACCAGTTGATTCATGGATTGCCTGAGAAAGGTGGAGGGATTGTAAACAGTCGATGAATTTAGGCAGAAGTGTGGTACATTTTGCGTTGCTTAAGTTGGACCTCCCACGATGAATCTTATAACTCCATGGCAGTCAGTAATAATAGTAGTCTTTATAACTTCTCTATGACATTATGTTGTAATAAAGTTAAAAAGATACAAACAGTATGTTTTTAGCCCTTTTTAAGTTTATCCAGTCATTCGTGATTGGATAACTTAGAAATATAACTTTATTATGATTTTATATAGTTTTGTAAGTTTTTGTCTCAGATTTTATCAAAGGATTTACTGAAGTTAATAAATGTTGATTTAGTAGACTTTGTAGGCTCAAACTTAAAACACTTCTTGAATTTATTCTTTCTTTTAGTGTTACATGAAGATCAGCATTCATTTTCGAAATTATTGCTTCTACAACCGTGTTAGAATAACTCTTTTTATTATCCCGACGTTTCAATCTTCATATCGAGATCATCATCTGGAGCATACATAAATATACAAGACAAACTGTGTTATATTTCAAACTGAAAGCTAGAGAAACAATGATTTCATCACATGCTACCCGCCATTATCCCCCCCCCCCCCCATTGCTAACTTTTATATGGAACATTTTGAACAACTTCCTTTAGGTTATTCCCCTTTAAAACCCAAAGTCGGGCTTAGACACGTTGACGATGTTTTCGTGATCTGGTCTCATGGCTGCCAGACACTAGACACAATCCTTAGCCACCTAAACAAGCAACACAAATGTATTCAGTTCTCAACTGAGATTGAAAAACATAACACACTGCCGTTTCTAGATACACTTGTCACATGTCTCCCCTTGGGCAATCTTTCCTTCATTGTTTACTGGAAACCGACACATACTGGCCAATATATACGCATGAACTCCTACCACCATCCAACACAAAAACTAGGTGTCATCAATACCCTAAAAAACAGGGCTCTGAAGATCTGCTCCAGTGACCAGGCACTGAAAGACTAATTTAAAGTGATCAGCAATGCTTTTCAAAAAAATGGATACAGCCAAAACACTATTAACAAAATTCTCTACAAGACCTCAATAAAAAACAAAGACAAACCAGACTACAATAAAACTATAACCATTCCCTACATTAAAGGGACATCAGACAAAATAAACAGAGTACTACAAAAATACAACCTCAAAGCCACCTTTAAACCTCCTGCAAAATTAAAAGGCTTACTCAACTCATCCAAAGACCCGCTCCCTCTGCTGGCCCACCCTGGAGTATACCGTATTTACTGCACCAGCAACATACATAGGAGAAACAGGATGCACAATTCCGATCAGACAAAAAGAACATAAACAACACATCAAATATAATAATTATGGTGAAGCTGGCCTTTCTGATCATGCCTGAACACCTTACATAGAACTGACCGGAAAAGCACTAATTGTCTTCATCACACCAAAACATGGTATGAATGCAAATTTAAGGACGCCTGTGAGATCATTATCAACCACCCCAATCTAAACAATAATGATGGTCTAAAAATCCCATACATATGGAAGGTATATATCATCATCATCATCATCATCATCAAATTCCTGCCATATACCCTCAAGGGGTGTACAGGATATGACAGTACTACATGAAAAAATTACATCATTACTAACTTCCTATCTACAATTTTCCTCCAACTCAGTCTGTTACTTGTCAAGACTCCAACATTATCAGATCTTATATTTCTTTCGTCTAAGGCACTTTGTACCGTATCAATCCACCTATATCTTGGTCTTCCTCTGGGTCGTTTTACTGCCAACCTGGCAGAGAACACTTGTTTTGCTAATCTTTCCTCTCCCATTCTATTTAAGTGACCATACGATCTGAGATTAGCTCTGCTGACGCATTCCTGGATGCTGACAATGTCAAGTTCTTTCCTAATATCCTCATTTTTAATATGATATTGCCATTGTTGCCATCTGTTCACGCCTCTAATCTTTCTCAGGACTCTCATATCTGCGGTCTCTAGTCTTTGGTCAAGTGTTTTACTTCTGACCCAGCTCTCAGATCCATAAGTTAAAATTGGTTTGAACACAGTCTTGTATACAGCTAATTTAGTGTTCCGACTAATTTCTTTCTTATTCCATATGAATTTATTCAATTGACTTCCCACGATACCAGCTTTGCTGATTCTGTTGTCTATTTCTATATTTAGTTTACCATCTCAGTAAAAATTGTGCCTAAGTAGCTGAAATGTTTTACTTGTTCCACAGGTTCTCCATTCACAACACAGTTGACATTTTCAATGATTCTGCCTATTTTCATTGTCTTTGTCTTTTTATT
This sequence comes from Typopeltis vanoorti, assembly GCF_054136105.1. NCBI lineage: Eukaryota > Metazoa > Arthropoda > Arachnida > Uropygi > Thelyphonidae > Typopeltis > Typopeltis vanoorti. Next base: position 15,738,251 of record NC_143559.1, on the reverse strand, counting down.
GCTGACCTTCATACCATATCTATTACAACAGCTATTCAATTTAGTCAGAGAATCTTGCAGACTTGTAGCGGATTTATTTAGAAGTATAACATCATCGGCATAAAGCAAAGAGCTGACATTAACATCTCCAATTTTGATATCAGGTTTAATACCACATTCCTTCATAATGTGATCCATATAGATAATGAATAACAGAGGGGATAATGTACATCCTTGTCTCACACCAGATTTAACATTAAACCATCTTCCTGTACTTCCTTCAAATCTAACTGCTGACTCACAACTCAAATAAAGACTAAGTATTGCTTGATATAATGCCCCATTGACACCATATAACTGCAGCGTATTGAATAGCTTCTCTCTTGGCACCTTGTCATATGCCTTTTCCAAATCGACAAAACTTAAATACAGATCTTTGTTATATTCCCATGCTTTCTCGACTATTTGTTGTAAAGTGAAGATCTGATCCTGACAGCCTCTATTTGGCCTGAATCCAGCTTGTTCTTCACCAAGCTTTTCTTCCACAATTCTTCTTAACCGTTTCTCAAGTATACTTGCATAGATCTTGCCAGGAACACTCAGTAGGGAAATACCTCTGTAATTCTCACATTCAGTTTTATTTCCTTTTTTATATATGGGTACTCTAAGAGCTCTACTCCAATCATCGGGAATTCGTTCCTCTGTCCAGGCTTTCTGAACTATGCAGTGCAGCCACTGTAAGACTCTTATACCACCATACTTCAGCATTTCTGGTCGAATATCATCTACTCCTGCTGCCTTTCCACATTTCAAGCCTTTGATGGCTTTTTCTACTTCAAGTATGGATATGTATTCCTGACTGCATGCCTGGGCAGTGTTTTTTATCACTGTGCTGTCATCACTGCTTGTTTCATTTAGCAGTTTTTCAAAGTAATTACTCCATACTTCAAGGATATCTTTTTCTCCTGTTTTCATTTCACCTTTATCATCTCTAATTCCTTTTACAGCACTCTTTCCTCCATTCCTAAGCTTCTTCAACAACCTCCAGAATATTTTGCCACCTTCTTGATATTTATTTTCTATATTCTTGCCAAAATCCTCCCATGACTTTTGTTTAGCTAGTTTTACACACTGTTTAGCTTTCTTACATTTGTCTCTGTATTCTGTAAGAGTAAAAGCTGACTTATTTTCCAGGAACTTTTGATATGCTTACTTCTTTTCCTTCACTGCCTCTTTAACTTCCTGTGTCCACCAGGGAGTTCTGATTTTTTTATCCTTGCACACAACCTCACCACATGCCTCTCTGGCAGAATCAATCAATGTTTCCTTCAGAGTTTGCCACTGAATCTCCAAGGTTTGATTCCTGTTCTCAAACTCTTTCATTTTCTTTTCAATAATATTTCTGTATTTTAGTCTACAGTTCACATCTGAGAGCTGCTCAACTTTTATTCGCTTTAAAACTTTCTTACATGTTATTCTTATCAATATGAAATTCAATTTTATCCTGCTCAAGACTAAATAGTGATCACCTCCAATTTCAAATCCTCTGTACACCCTGGTGTCCTACACCAGTGAGAAAACATCACTATCAACAATAACATAGTCAATGAGACTTTTCTTATTCCTAGCCTCTTCTCTCCATGTGAATTTGTGCACATTTTTATGTTGGAACATGGTGTTAGTAATAACCAGTCCATGTCCTGAGCAGAAATCCAACAGATATTTGCCATTATTATTAGCTTTGCTCGTTTTTCCAAATTTTCCCAAAATATTTTTGTATGTCTCACAATCATTTCCTACTCTACTATTTAGATCCCCAACAAGGACCAACTTTTCGTTTTTCATTGTGTCAGTTGCTTTTTCTAAAGCCTCAAAAAATTCCTCCACTTCTACCTTCTGTGGGACCATAGGCACAAATAAGTCTCATTGTCCAGTTCCCCATTCTCATATTTGCCCACATTACTCTACTTGAGACTGACTGCCATTCAAGAAGAATAGCCTCGTATTTTGTGTTGAATACTATGGCTACTCCTTCTTTTCCTTGATTGTCATTGCCTGAATATAACATTTTGTATTTATTGCTCAGAAAGATCTCACCAGTTTTGGTCTTTTTGTTTCAGTCACCCCTATTATGTCGATCTGGTACTTATCTAATTCCTCAGCTAGCTCCATTTCTTTGCCATTCAGGCTTCTTACGTTGATAGTACCGATCTTTAACTCTGGTGATGTTGAGTTGGGGTTTGTTTTCAGATTTGTTCCAGTAGCTGACTTTTCGCTGTTCGCCCTGGTTCCCTGGCGAAAACAACGTTGGCCTTGTTTAACCGGGCGACGCCCCAGCCGGCATGAAATTTTGTCATGTTGTACCATCATTTTTTATTTTGGTTTAACCAATAAGAATACAATTTGGTCGGCTAAATCCCAAATTGCCAGCCCATCCTCGTTCGTTCAGTATCAAAGTAGATGCCCAACAGGGTGCACCACGAGAAGGTGAGGATTGGACATTAGGTCAGAAGATATATACAGAAGGTATATATTCAGTATATATTCAATATATACAGAAGGTTTATATTCGTCCCACAAATCTTTCCTCTCTAAGAACAACTATAAATAGGACTGTAGAAAATCCAGGATCCTGAATCTAAAATAACAACGTTAATACTAAAAAATAGGGCATCATTGTTAAAAAAAAAAAAATTGTGAGAAAGAATATTTATTCATGTTGTAATTAAATCAAAAATAACAATTGTAATAATAGAAATAGGACATCACTGTTACTGGAAGGAAAACTATCTGTAAGCAAGAACGTTTATTCATGTAATCATAAATTAAATCTAGCTTGATGTAATTTTTTTTTTTTTTTCACTAGACGTCATGCCAGTGAGTTGCATATGATGAAATCATTGTTTCTCTATCTTTCAGTTTGAGTAACGCAGCTTGTCTTGTATATTTATGTATGCTCCAGGTGATGATCTTGATATGAAGATCGAAACTTCGGGATAATAAAAAGAGTTATTCTAACACGGTTGTGGAATCCATAATTTCGAAAATGAAAAATAAACTTCTTGAATTTAATCTTTAAAGGTACGAGTGGCATGATTATAAACAATAAATTACATGATGACCACAGTAATTAACTTTAATGAAATGAAAGTACAGATATTTCATACTGAAAATAACAATACATCATCAGTGTGTAGAAACAAGCAAATCAAAGGAATGGGAATACAAGGTATGTACAGCAGTCATCTCGCAGTGTCACGTTGGACAATCCAGATCATCCATCAAGAATTCCCACACATTTTCTTCAAAAAATCAAGGAAATTCAAATTCAAGAGTCAGATTTGTTAGTCAGCTTTGACATTGTTTCCCTCTTTACCAACATTCCATTATCTGACACCTGTTAATTTACTATATGATGATTACCCTCCTGATATTGCCAAGAGTTTTGAATTTGTTATACAATCAGGATATTTCAGCTGAAAAACAAGAACTATAGACAAGTTGAAGGTACTACCATGGGTAGCTCTCTGTCTCCACTGTTGGCAAACTATTTTTTGAACCATATGGAAGATACCTTGTTCTCATCCATTCATCCCCAACTCTTTCATTGTTTTCGTTATGTTGATGATGCCTTTGCTGTTTGGCTTCACTTTGAAAATGAAGTTACCACTTTCCTACAACAGATAAATAGTCTTCGCCCACGCATTCAATTCACATGGAAAAAGAAAAGGCTGGTAGTTTACCTTTCTGCAACATCCTTCTTAAGCGCACAGCCTCCGGTAATTTATTAACCTGTGTTTATCGAAAACCTACCTTTACTGGGAGATACATTCATCAAAAGTCTGCTCATCACACTTCTCAAAAAATTGGTGTTATCATCGTCATCATCACATGGCAGGAATTTGATGATGAGGATGATACAGGATATGATAGTACTACATGAAAAATTTACATAATTACTAACTTCCTGTCTACAATTTTCCTCCAAATCAGTCTGTTACTTGCCAAGACTAAAACATTATCAGATCTTATATTTCTATTGTCTAAGGCACTTTGTACAGTATCAATCCACCTATATCTTGGTCTTCCTCTGGGTCGTTTTCCTGCCATCCTTGCAGAGAACACTGGTTTTGCTAATCTTTCCTCTCCCATTCTATTTAAGTGACCCTACCACCTGAGATTAGCTCTGTTAATGCATTCCTGGATGCTGGCAATGTCAAGTTCTTTCCTAATATCCTCATTTTTAATATGATATTGCCATTGATGCCATCTGTTCACACCTCTAATCTTTCTCAGGACTCTCATATCTGCAGTCTCTAGTCTTGGGTCAAGTGTTTTACTTCTGACCCAGCTCTCAGATCCATAAGTTAAAATCAGTTTGAACACTGTCTTGTATACAGCTAATTTAGCGTTCTGACTAATTTCTCTCTTATTCCATATGAATTTATTCAATTGACTTCCCACCATACCAGCTTTGTTGATTCTGTTGTCTATTTCCATATTTAATTTACCATCTTCACTAAAAATCGTGCCTAAGTAGCTGAAATGTTTTATTTGTTCCACAGGTTCTCCGTTCAAAACGCAGTTGACATTTTCAACGATTCTGCCTATTTTCATTGTTTTTGTCTTTTTATTGCTGACCTTCATACCATATTATGTTGGAGGGTTAATGGATTTTTTACATTAATTTTTTACATGGCTTAATGCAACCGTATTTATTAAGATTTGGTTGGTTTTTGAGAGCTGCTGCTGCTTCTAAGAAAAGTCTCTCTTTATTGAATTTGCTGTGGTGGAGCATGGTGGTTTTCTTCCATGATACTCTGTGGGTGGTGTCCAAAACATGGTCAGCCAAGCCTGAATGGCCATAGTTGTGTTTACAGATGTAAATCTTGTGTTCCTCCAGGCAGATGGATGCTGATCTGCCTGTCTGTCCAAAGTACGCCAGCTTACAGGAACAGGGTACTTTGTAAACTCCAGGCAGAGAGAAAGGAGGGAGCTGATCTTTCGTAGAAGGGATAAGGGTAGCAAGTTTGCGGTAGGGCTTATATACTGTGTGTAGGTTGTACTTTTTTAGTATCTTGGCTAATTTTTCAGATATGCCACGGATGTCGGGTATGGTGATGGCATTTTTAAAATCTTGTTGACAAGAAGGACGGGGAATGGGGGAGGAACTTATTATTTTTTTGATACTGTGTTCGCTGTAGCCATTGGAGAGGAAAGTATTGTGTATGTGGTTAAGCTCAGTAGTAAGGGCGGTTCCACTAGAACAAAGATTGTGGGCTCTCTTAGTAAGAATTTTGATGATGCAATATTGTTGTGAGGGGTGGTGGTGGGAGAGTTTGTGAATGTATCTGCCTGTGTGTGTGGGTTTAGAAAACCCACACACACACAACAAGCTTCCGAAGATTTGGGAAACACTCATCACCAGAGATCCCACCTTACATTCCAGGCCACCTACTACCGCCCTTAGAGGGCGCTCCACCTAGATAGGATTTTAGTGTCACCCACGTGGTTGGGTTTAGTATTGTAAGATTTGTGTGTGCATGTTACATTAATTGTTTTTGTAATCCCCGTAGATGTCCTTGTGACTAGGACGAAATATAGGAAGTATTAAATTCTATTTTAATTCTTTTAGAGTGTTGTAAAAAATCCATTAAGCCTCCAACGTGAAGTTCTCACAGCACTTAAGCCTCTAAACATGAACTTCATACCATATCTATTATAACAGTTATTCAATTTAGTCAGGGAATCTTGCAGACTTATAGCGGATTTATTTAGAAGTGTAACATCGTCTGCATAAAGCAAAGAGATGACATTAACATCTCCAATTTTGATATCATGTTTAATACCACTTTCCTTCATAATGTGATCCATATAGATAATGAATAACAGAGGGGATAATGTACATCCTTGTCTCACACCAGATTTAATATTAAACCATCTTCCTGTGCTTCCTTCAAATCTAACTGCTGACTTACAACTCAAATAAAGACTAAGTATTGCTTGATATAATGCCCCATTGACACCATATAACTGTAGTGTTTTCAATAGCTTCTCTCTTGGCATCTTGTCGTATGCCTTTTCCAAATCGACAAAACTTAAATACAGATCTTTGTTATATTTCCATGCTTTCTCAACTATTTGTCGTAAAGTGAAGATCTGATCCTGACAAACTCATTTTAGCCTGAATCCAGCTTGTTTTTCACCAAACTTTGATTCCACAATTCTTCTCAGCCGTTTCTCAAGTATGCCTGCATATATCTTACCAGGAACACTCAGTAATGAAATGCCTCTGTAATTCTCACATTCAGTTTTATTTCCCTTTTTATATATGGGTACTATGAGAGCTTTGCTCCAATCATCGGGAATTTGTCCCTCTGTCCAGGCTTTATGAACTATGCAGTACAGCCACTGTAACACTTTTATGTCACCATACTTCAGCATTTCTGGCTGAATATCATCTACTCCTGCTGCCTTTCCACATTTCAAGCCTTTCATGGCTTTTTCCACTTCAAGTACGGATATGTATTCCTGACTGTATGCCTGTTGTGTGTGTTTTTTACCACTGTGCTATCACTGCTTGTTTCATTTAGCAGTTTTTCAAAGTAATTACTCCATACTTCAAGGATATCTTTTTTTCCCTTTTTCATGTTGCCTTTATCATCTCTAACTCCTTTTATGGCACTCTTTCCTCCATTTGTAAGCTTCTTCAACAACCTGCAGAATATCTTACCACCTTCTTGATATTTATTTTCTATGTTCTTGTCAAAGTCCTCCCATGACTTTTGTTTAGATAGTTTTACACAGTGTTTAGCTTTCTTACATTTGTCTCTAAGAGCACATGCTGACTTATTTGCCAGGAACTTTTGATATGCTTTCTTCTTTTCCTTCACTGCCTCACTTCCTGTGTCCACCATGGAGTTCTGATTTTTCTATCCTTGCAGATCTTCAATAATTTTTGTGTATTTTAGTCTACAGCTCACTTCTGAGAGCTGCTCAACTTTTATTCACTTTAAAACTTTCTTACATGTTATTCTTTTCGATATGAAATTCAATTTTATCCTGCTCAAGACCAAATAGTGATCACTTCCAATTTCAAATCCTCTGTATACTCTGGTGCCCTGCACCTGGGAGAAAACATCACTCTCAACAATAACATAGTCAATGAGACTTTTCTTATTCCTTGCTTCTTCTGTCCATGTGAATTTGTGCACATTTTTATGTTGGAACATGGTGTTAGTAATAACCCGTCCATGTCCTGAGCAGAAATCCAACAGGTATTTGCCATTATTATTAGCTTTGCTCTTTTCTCCAAATTTTCCCAAAATATTTTTGTATGTCCTACAATTATTTCCCACGCTGCTATTTAGATCTCCAACAAGGACCAACTTTTCCTTTTTTCATTGTGTCAGTTTCTTTCTCTAAAGCATGAAAAAATTCCTCCACTTCTACCTTCAGTAGAATCTTCTGTGGGACCATAGGCACAAATAAGTCTCATTGTGCAGTTCCCCATTCTCAGATTTTCCCACATCACTGTACTTGAGACAGCCTTGTATTTAGTATTGAATACTATGGCTACTCCTTCTTTTCCTTGATTGTCATTGCCTGAATTTTGTATTTATTGCTCAGAAAGATCTCACCAGTTTTTGTCTTTTTTGTTTCAGTCACCCTAATTATGTCTATCTGGTACTTATCTAATTCCTCAGCTAGCTCCATTTCTTTGCCATTCATGCTTCTTATGTTGATAGTACCAATCTTTAACTCTGGTGATGTTGATTTGGGGTGTGTTTTCAGATTTGTTCCAGTAGCTGACTTTTCGTAGTTCGCCCTGGTTCCTTGGCGAGAACAACGGGGGTCTTGTTTAACAGGGCGACGGCCTAGCCGGCATGAAATTTTGTCATGTTGTGCCATCATTTTTTATTTTGGTTTAAGCCAATAAAAATACAATTTGGTTGGCTTAATCCCACATTGGCAGCCCATCCCTGTTCATTCAGTATCCAGGTAGATACCCAACATGGTGCACCACGAGAAGGTGAGGATTGGACATTAGGTCAAAAGCCCTGGTCAGTTCTCTGTTCCTTTAAAGACTATTTGCAGGTCTCCTCTCAGTTATATAGGTTTCACCCTGAAGCACCCCAAATTGGTGTTGTCAAGTATTTAATTAAAAGAGCACATAAAGTGTGCTTTTCTCCCTCAAGCTTACAACAAGAACTTCTCACTATTAAAACATTAATGGAATTTAATGATTACAACCCTAATCAAGTACAGCAGATAATTTACTCCTATGTTCCAACACCTCAGGATTTTTCAACAGACAGCAGGGTTCCAATCTTTTATTTTTTTGTCATCTCTGAACTGATTGGTGGAATTTTGAAGAAGTATCATTTCATTTCCACATATTTTCCTATCAACAAAATTTCTCATGTTTTGCCATCTGCAAAAGACAAATTGTCACCTCTATCATTAGCTGGTGTTTACCAGATACCTTGTGAATGTAATCTAACATGCTTTGTGCAAACAGGCCTTTCTGTGGAGAAAAGAATTAACGAACATCAGTATTATATCAAATACATGAAACCTCAAAGTCTGGTCTAGCACAACATAGTATTAACACTAAACAGTATCCAGTTAGATGAATGTCATCTTCTCCATGGAAGCAGGTTCAGATATGAATGCTTTTCAAAAAAAGTTGCAAAGCCCCTTTACATTGGCCAAATCTGACTCGAGAAGATTGTCTCTCCCCCCACCAAAGTTAGGGAGATTCTCATCTTATGTGACCATCAAAAATAGCTTTTAATAATATTATTTTCTAGCACGCAGCAACAGTTCTTAATTAGTATACCACTGACTGCTGTATGTACCTTGTATTCCCATTCCTTTGATTTGCTTGTTTCTGCACATGGATGATGTACTGTTATTTTTCAGTACAAAATATCTGTATTTTCATTTCATTAAAGTTAATTACTGTGGTCATCGTGTAATTTATTGTTTATACTTCTTGATTTTTTTATATTTTTCTCATATATCTCATCCATACATGAAAGGCCACAACACCTATAGCACATTGGTGCCACATGAGGGCAAGAGGAATAGAAGAAAGGAAGAATCTGTTCACATTTTGCTCAAACAGGTAAGGGTTGTGATCTTTGGAGAAGGCCGAGTGGGGAGACTGTTCTATAGGACAGGAGTAGATGGAATGAAAGAGGAGACCATGAAGTTGGTTTGGCGAGTTTCAAGCTGGACTGTAAAACGGTGTTGGTTAGCGATGGCTCTTATTTTAATGATTTGGATGAGAGTGGAAGAATAATAGTGGCCAATTCAGCAGAGCAGTATATGTAAAAGTGGCACAAGGCAGAAACTGAACGTATGTGAGAGAGAGGGATCATTAATTAGCTGGATTGCCCTCTTCTGAATAGAATCGAGCAATCTTAGAGAGGATTTTGGTGCACCACCCAAATCTCGGAACAATATTCCATGGCTGGGTGGATTTGGGCTTTGTATAGAGTTAGCAGCTGTGAGGTGTGAAGTATTGTCTTGTGCAAAAAAGTACACTAAGTTTTTTGGCAGCTGCAGAAGCTATAGTTGAAATGTGGTGATTGTGCCAGGAAAGTTTGGAGGTGCAAATCAGTCCAAGAAGAGAAATCTGACCATGTTTGGATATCTCGGTATTACTGAAGATAAGGGGGGGGGAGGTGAGCTATTTCTTGTGAGAGATCAGAGAGGACTGAGTTTTGGTAGCATTGAAGTATATAAGATTGTCCTTCTCCCATTGGGATATAGGAGATCTGAGTTCAGGTTGCCGGTCATAGTAGATCTTGAGGATTCTAATACTTGGCCACTACAAGGTTTATTGAATGAAAAGGAGGAAAGGAGTGTACTGTCATTGGCAAAGCTATAGATTTCCAGTTCTATCCAAGAGGAAGAGAGTGGGTGAAGAGAGAGAGTCTAAACTGCCCACCATGACACATAGTGAGTGACCAGTAAGAAAGTTGGCGATCCAGTTGCAGAGTCAGGAAGGCAGACCATATGATGGCAGTTTGTTAAGTAAGCCCTTATGCCAAACCTATTTCAAACTTATGTTTGAAATGTTGAGGGCAACCATGTGAGTTTCCCCAAATTTTTCCATAGCCCGAGTCTAGAGGTGGGTGGTGAAAGCAAGCAGATCAGTTGTACATTGCAAATGGTAGAATCCATACTTCTGGTCACTGATTAGTTGGTATGTCTCCAGGTGGTTCAAGAGTTCATTGGTGATGGCCTTCTCCATAATTTTAGGGAGAAGTGAGAGCAGTTGGATGGTAGTTCATTGCTCGATTTATCACCTTTCTTTAGGATGTGCTGCAGGTGGACCTGTTTCTATGTTGTAGGGCAGATGCCAGTTGAATAGGATAGATTGAAGAGGTTATACTGGATAGGTGTTAGTTCTGGGGGCACAATTTTTTAACGCATTAGGTGGATATCATCAGAACCAAATGCCTTGTTTGTATGTACGTTTATATGTTCAGGTTATTAAGGATTCTTCAGATTTCGTTTTGTTGGGAGACATGAAGGGAGCCGTTCTTAGTGGAGTGTCATCAATGCAGGAATTGGAAGTAAGTATGAGGGTGATCTGAAAAGTTCTCGGTCTAACAATGAAAAAACGAATTTATGATTTCAAAATTATTTTTATTTTTCAACATAATCTCCCTTAAGACTAATATGTTTATTCCAGCGATGCTCCAGTGCCATTATCCTGTCCCTGTAGTGGTTCTCAGTAAGATCTGCAAAATACCCCTCTACAGCTGCAATCACCTCTCGATTCGAAGAAAAATGCTGACCAGCAAGATAGAGTTTTAGTTTTGGGAAGAGATAGAAGTCAGAGTGAGCCAAATCTGAGGAATAGGATGGATGTTCCAATAATTCATAGTGCAGGTCCCTTAATTTTCCCATTGCCAAAACACCTTTGGGCAGGTGCATTGTCCTGATGAAAGATGATTTTTTTTTTCTTCTGCAAACCGGGTCTTTTCTCATGAATTTTTTCGTCTAGTCTTGTTAAAAGATTGGAAGAATATTCCCCAGTTATTGTTTTGCCCTTTTCAAGATAATTAATAAACAAAATGCCTTTTAGCATCCGAAAACATCAATGCCATGACTTTTCCTGCTGGAACCAACTTTGTCTTTTTTGGTGCGGAACAACTGGCTTGTGTCCACTGTTTTGACTGCTGTTTGGATTCTGGTGTTTAATGGTGAATCCAAGTCACATCCATAGTAATAAATCGACACAAAATCAGTTTTATTCTTGTAAAACGCTCCAAGCACTGTTCAGAGCTTTTCATGCAAGTGTGTTTTTGATCTGCTGTGAGCAAGCGTGGCACCCATCTTGTACAAAGCTTTTTCATTTGCAATTCTTCATGCAAAATATATCTTTCACGTTTTTTTGAAATGCCTATAATCTTAGCAATTTCACGCATTTTGACTCGCCGGTGATCCAATACTGTATCGTGCACTTGATCAATGATTTCTGGTGTTGTTACACTTTTTGGATGTCCTTCACTTGGATCATCTTCAAGGCTGGTACAGTCATGTTTAAACTTGGTGGCCCATTTCCCCTAATGCACCAATTAAAAATCAGAAAGCTGTCGTTTTTACGCCAATTTTTTTATTCTTTATTTTCTTTATACACAAAAGAACATTAACAAATCTTGGAAAAAAAACACAAAAAATGTCTCTTTTTGCAAAAAAAGTTAACTAAACTGCATATACTTCACTAAACCGAGTACACACATATCTTGTTTCTTTGTGAACCTTTTTATTGTGTTGATTCCTTTTTCTTTTGGCAGAGGAAACACTGGTGAGTTGGATTTTCTTTCTTTTCTGTTGGTGGTATGAAAGATGGAAAATGTCATGCAGATAATCTCAGTGGTGTTGGGATATTTGATGGACATCCACTTCTTGAAATGCTTGTAGTTTTATATTTTTCAATGGAAAGTTCGATTACTTTGAGGCGAAAATCAAGTGAATCCATCTTACCACTAGATTTTTGGTAAAGCACGAAAGCGTTCCACAGTGCCAGGTCTAAGAGATGAAAGAAAATCTTTTTATAATACTTCTTGCCTTTCTTTCTGGATACAACATACAAAGACAGATGTTGATCAACGCGATCAACACCACCTATGGTATGGTTGTAATCCAACAAGTTGCGGTTTTTTTATTCTTCCTTTGCGCCACTATATCTACCATTTATGTAGTGTGAATGGTAGAGATAAGGGAGATATCCTTGTCCTTCCATTTCATTACACACACTTTCTCTCTCTGAAAACCAATTACTTCTCCAGTTTTCAATTTTTTATTTTTCAATTTGCTGGGTACTTCTTTTCATGATACGCGTAATGTTCCATAAACATTAATCTTATTTATCATCAATAGATCCACTAATCCAGGTGAATTATAGAAATTGTCCATAGTCAAACAATAATCTTTATTCAATAAAGGTTTCATCAAAGTCATCACTACTTGCAAAGACATTGGAAGATTGCTAAAATCTCTGTCCAGAATGGTATTCTTCCAGTATAGATTATAAAATTATAGACATATCCACTTTGTGATTCACATAATAAGTATGATTTTATGCCGAATCTGGCCCTTTTGAGAGGAATGTAATGCACCCATCCCAGACAACTTTTATAAAGCAATAAACTTTTGTCAATAGTCACCAATTTCTTTGGTGTAATCGTATTGCCACATTTTTTTTTTCAAATCTTCATGAATTGGCCAGATTTTTTTGAGTTTTGGGCGAGGGTGATTTGCTGGATCAAATTCATCATTATTTGAAAAATGTAGAAATTGTTTTATGGCTTCAAAGCGTTTCCCGCTCATGCAATCCAGAAAAAATGGTGTATATAATAATGAATTTTTTGTTCAATAATGACGGTATTCTGGTTTTCTTACCATACTTTGCAAAAGTACAACAGCCAAAAATACTCTGATTTCATTTGGATTTGTGTCATACCAAGAAGTCTTTTCTTTACCATATGTACGACTCCTCGCATGTCTATTTGTTTCATCCACAACACGTTGAATCAATTGATCATCAAAAAAAAAGCTCGAAGAAATTTACGCAGTTATAATCATGGACAAAAAATGTGCAAACGCAAATGAAATAGCTGATGCACGCCATTGGCAACTTTTCTCGGCTGAAAGTAAACAGGCACAAAATTGTCTAGCGTGTATATTCGGTTGTATTTATATGTGAAACCAAAATTTATGGTTTCACATATAAATACATATAAATACTGAATATAACACATATAAATACTGAATTTTTTCCGCGCACCTGAGTGCGCGGAAAAAATTCAGTTTCTTGGACCCGAGTTAGCTCGGTTGAGTGCATTAAGGGGTTAATGGTCGAAAACAAAGGAGAAGAGTGCCCATAAACTTTTGTGAACTTCGAATGAATTTCTTTTGGCATAAAAGGTTATAAAAGAATTTTATAGCCGCCCGATACTCAATTTTATCCATTTCAAGGGATACAGACAACGCTTTTGCTTCAGATAGCTGTATAAAACAAAATACTTGATAGAATGACTTGTAATTTCACATGGATGCTTATGACAGATGTACCAACTTAGAAAAAAAAAATCTTGCTGATAGTATTGCCATCTATGGTCGAGGTCATGAACTTTTCAGATCACCCTTGTATAAGAACGATATAGATATTATGCATTTTGATGATGAATTGGAACAGTTTCTACTATTTTTAAAAAAAGATAAAGACAAACTCAATACTGCCACACAAGTATACCAGGCTGCAAGAGAAATGTCATCAACTTTTCTATATGTAGAAATTTTTAGAGGTCTCGTAAATTTTACCACCAAAGGGCCCCCAGATGATTTCATCCATCCATGACAAATACTGCAAATCCTTGAATCCCCCACTGTTTGATCTTCTTTGGCTCAAAGTTTCACTAACAAATCAACCCTTTTCATATGCTCCCTCTATCGCTTTCCAAATTCCATCAACCACTCTGACTTCCAACTATCTCTCATTTTCTCTCTCTCTCTCTCTAAAGCTTTACGTTCTGCAGTCAAAATGGTGATCGAACTCAAGCATCAAACTATAGGCCTATCTGTGTGTCAGGTGTTGTGGTTAAGTTGTTGGAGAAGCTTGTGAGAACTAGGATCCAGAGTTGGGTTGATAATAATGGTATTATCTTTGATGGACAGCATGGATTTGCTAAAGAGAGGTCATGTTTTAGTAATCTACTTATTTATTACAATAAAGTGACTGTTTCCTTGGACAGAGGAGAAGGATACATGGTAATATACTTCGATTTCGCAAAAGCTTTTGATAGAATACCTCATGATAAATTGACAGTCAAAATAGATTAGTGCATTGGAATTGGAAACTGGCTATCTGATAGGTATCAACAAGTTGTGTATGGGGGAGTGATATCCAGGAAAAGGAAAGTCACTAGTGGAGTGCCTCAGGGGTCTGTTTTAGGTCCATTACTATTTAACTTGTATATTAATGACATAGGTGAAGATTTGGATGGAGATATTCAGTTGTTTGCAGATGATGCAAAGCTGGGACGAACCATGAAGTGTAGTGAAGATGTTGTGGCCTTACAGGAAGACTTGAATAGATTGAGTGATTGAGCACGGAAATGGGGATGTGAGTTCAATGTTGCAAAATGTAAGGTTTTAAAATTTGGAAAACAAAGATGGGATGCAGAATTTATGCTTGGTGAGAATATATTGTTGGAGGCAGAGGAAATACGAGATATGGGGGTGATAATGGATAAGGATCTAAAATTTAGGGGACACATCGCCAAAATTGTGATGACAACACAAAGGCTTCTGGGAATGATGCGGAGGACACTGACATGTAGAAGTAGGGAGATTCTTGTTCCATTGTATAAGACTTTGATGCCCAGATTTGGTCACTGGGTTTTCAGAAGGATGAAGAGATGTTGGAAAGGGTCCAAAGGAGACTGACTAATGTAGTTTCTGACCTCTGGAATGTCGAGTATGAGGAAAGATTGAGAAGATGTAATTTGCAGAGTCTGGTGGACAGGAGGAAGAGGGGGGGGGATATGATAGAGACCTACAAGTTGGTAAGGGGTTGTTATGGGATCAATGCTGGAGAAGTTTTACAGTGGGAGATCAGGAGAGAACCAGAGGTCATCCCTGGAAACTGTATAAAGAGGGTGTGAGCAGGGGAGTGAGGGGCAGGTTTTTTTCATGCAGAGTTGTGAATGATTGGAATGCCTTGCGTGAGAGTGTGGTTTCTGCAAAGAGTTTGAATGTGTTTAAAACACGGTATGATGAGCTGTGTGTGTGATAAAAGGACCTCCTAGATGAGTCTTTGACTCCATGAGGTCTTGGGGTGGTAATAATAATAATAATTTTATTATTATTATTATTATTATTCAGGCCTCCATGGAGTCAAAAGACTCATCCTGAAACCATCTTTGTCATCCGTCTTTCTATCCTTTCCACAGTTAATTTATCCCCTTCAAATCCTGGGGACCAAATCTGAGAACAATAGTCCAAGTATGGTCTGATCAGAGACTTATACAACGGAATGATAACCCTCTTACTTCTGCAGGTCAGTGTCCTTCTCATAAATGCAGCAATCCTCTGTGTTACTTTCACAACCTTTGCAATATGGCTCCTAAACTTTAGATTTCTATCAATCATCAACCCCAGATCTCTTGTCTCTCCTACTTCCTCCAGTATAACTCCTCCCATAGAGTATGCAGCATCCCATCGATGTTTCCCAAACCTCAAGACCTTAAATTTTGCTGCATTAAACTGAAACCCCCATTCATTTGCCCATCTATCTATCTTATTCAATTCCTCTTGCAGGGCTACCACATTTGCACTATTACTACTAAACCTTCCCAGCTTTGCATTATCCGCAAACAACTGAATATCCCCTTGCAATCCACTGGCAATGTCATTGATATAAAAGTTAAACAATATAGGTTCTAGTATTGGTCCCTGTGGGACCCCACTTGTAACCCTCTGCCTCCTTGAAACTGCTCCACCATACACGACTCTCTGATACCTATCAGACAGCCAATCCTGAATCCAGTTGACCAATATGACATCCAGACCCATGTGCTGCAACTTAAATATCAGCTTATCATGTGGCACCCTGTCAAATGCCTTCGCTAAGTCTAAGAAAATTGCAGTATATGCCTTTCCCTCATCTAATGTTCTTGTAACTTTATCATAAAAGACTAGCATATTGCTAAAACAAGAGCACCCTTTCACAAATCCATGTTGACTCTCACAGATAACATTACCCTCATCTGCCCAATGCTGTATACGGTTCCTCACTACTTTCTCCAAGATCTTAACAACTACTGATGACACACAGACTGGCCTATAATTAGACACTTCCAATCTGTTACCACCCTTATGCAATGGCACCATCTTACTTTCCTTCCATTCCCTGGGACCTTTGCCGAAGCCAGACTTTCATTGAAAAGCCAGGTTAAAGGCACTGTCAGT
Organism: Typopeltis vanoorti; assembly: GCF_054136105.1. Lineage (NCBI taxonomy): Eukaryota > Metazoa > Arthropoda > Arachnida > Uropygi > Thelyphonidae > Typopeltis > Typopeltis vanoorti. Next base: position 15,721,778 of record NC_143559.1, on the reverse strand, counting down.
TCCCTAGCACATTCTCGCAAAACTCGTGGTGAAATACCATCCTGTCCCAAAGCTTTACTGACATCCAGAGTACTCAATATCTGAAACACACTCTCCTCCTGTACCTCTAAACCTCAAACCAGCCCTATCCCTCTAGCATTAAAACTGGCATCTCTAGGATGAAATACTCAAATAAAGTGTTCATTGAACAATTCCACTATGTCCTCTGCATCAGTCATTCTATTCCCATTTTTATCCCACAATATCACTTCCACAGTCATTTCTCCTCCTACTGGCCACATAGCTAAAAAATTCCTTAGGATTTTCTTTGGATCTTAGGGCCAATCTCTTCTCATATTCCAGTTTCGTTTTCCTTACCACACTAATTACTCTTCTGGCCTGTGTCTTATATTCTTCATGCATCTTCTCTTCACCTGTCTCCTTATATCTCTTCCATAGCCTCTTTTTCGCATGCAATTCCTGTTTAATATTGTTTGTCATCCACTTTACTTCAAATTGTGTCCTCTTCTTCACTCGCGGTATACAACTTACCATTGCTGCTAACAAATATTCTTTCACAATTTCCCATGCACTAATGATATCCCGGCCTTCCAATTCCTCCCTTCATGAAACTTCCCTCAAAATACCTCAATATTCACAACTCATATTGACTTCCCTTATGCAGTTTCACCCATGAAGCAGGCAGGAATGCTGAGGTGTTTACCATCAGCAGTGACATCTCAGATCATCAACCTTCCTACCAGAATACCTGACAACCCTAATCCAATTTTGCAACACATTGACATCTTCCTAACAAGCTCCCCTTCCAGGTATATTTTGGTTGTCAGTTCTCCTCTTGGTAACTCACACCACAACCTCATACAAGTCTCTTTTGCCACATAACCACCTTTACCCACCAGTTCACAGTCTCATGTCCTTTGGCACTACAAGGGTGCCAACTGGGAGAACATCCATGACTTCATTCCTCCTTTCCATGATCTGACTACTACTTCTTTTCTACTACATGATCTGACTATTACTACTTCTGATCAAAACACCTGCTCAGACTGAATAACAGAAATCATCTTCACAGGAATGAAGGCTTTCATCTCTTATTCCATCTCAAATTCTCAGCCACCATCCACACCTTGGTTCTCAAAAAAGTGTGCCAATGCTCTCAGTACTGTTGACAGGGTGTAGCATAGAGGCAGCCTGCCTCATGGCACGGCTTAATAAGGGCACTCGTTCAGCCATATTGTGATAGGCAGTGTTGCTACCCTAAGAATTCCTGTGAGCATAGCAAGTGCAGAAAGAAGTTTTTCTAAGTTTAAACTGATTAAAAATTATTTGCGAACAGCAATGACTCAAGAAAGATTTTGTTCAAGCAACTATATCGATAAATGGGGACATGGGTTATAATTTAAATTTAGAAGAGCTTATAAACAGTTTTATTGTGCGATATCCTTATAGAGCATTTAATAATATTATTAAGTAATCATTTTGCATTAATGTTTCTCTTGTAATAAAAATAGGAATTGGAGATTTTATTATATTTTTGTCTTATAATCCATCAGGGGTGATATTTAATTGTTTGCCTCAGGTGCAATCTAATCTGGCGACGGCCCTGAATGCTCTAAAAGAAAAAACCTTGGCTAACAACAACTGACTCAAGACCAAAACTCCAACTGCCCACTTTACAGCTTACAGCAGTTGCAAAAGAACTTCAAGTCCAAGCGATACTTTGAAAGGACTAAATACTGCAAACTTGCCTCCTGCCCAAATGGCAGTTGCACCTTCTGTTCCTTGCAAAGACTATTGGCCGTAACTTCTACCTGCCCAGGTTTCCATCTCTCACATCCCAATGACACTGTAGTTACCTCACCTAAAAATAAGGCCAACTGACTAGCATCTTATGAGGTTGGTCTGAAAAGTTCTCGGCCTCGGCCTTAGATGGCAACACTATCGGAACGATTTTTTTTTTTCTAAGTTGGTACATCTGTCATAAGCATCCATGTGAAATTGTAAGTCATTCTATCAAGTAGTTTGCTTTATACAGCTGTCTGAAGCAAAAGTGTTGTCAGTATCCCTTGAGATGGATAAAATTGAGTATTGTGTGGTTATAAAATTCTTTGTAAAAGAAGGTTTAACACCAAAAGGAATTCATAAAAGTTTATGGGCACTCTTCTTCTTCGTTTTTAACAGTTAAGAATGGGCTGCCAAGTTTAAATGTGGATGTACCAGCCTTTAAGATGATCCACTTGAAGGATGTCCAAAAAGTGTAACTACACCGACGTCAACAGTTTAAATGTCTCAGTCATGTCACTTCATCTTCTATCCACCAAACTCTGTAGTTTGCATGCCCTCAGGAATGTTCTCATAACTAACATTGTTCCTGATATTGTTTTTGTTATATGCCTGTGTACCCTGTCCATAGTTAATATATCCTCTTCAGATCATAGTGACCAGATCTGGGCTAAATAGTCCAGATGTGGCCTGATTGTGAATTTGTACAATGGAATCACCACTCTTTTATCTCTACTGGTCTAAGTCCATCTTAGTATTGCAGCAGTCCTCTGGATTGCTTTCAGCAACTTTGCAATATGTGCCCTAAACTTCAAATTTTTATCAACAATTATACCAAGTTAATTGCTTAGAGATCTACTAAGAGATCTCTACTAAGCACTTTAACTGCTTAGTAGAGATCTACTGATAGAGTATGCAGCCTCCCATCTCTGGATCTCAAATCTCAAATCCATCTCTGGATCTCATATTTAGCTGTATTCAGTATCGTCGACAGGGCATGGCATAGAGGCAGCCTGCCTCATTGCACAGATTAATAAGGGCACTCGTTAAGCCATATTGTGGTAGGCACCTTTGCTATGCTATTGTTAGCATAGCAAGTGTGAAAAGAAGTTTTTCCAAGCTTAAAATGATTAAAATTATTTATGAACAGCAATGACCCAAAAAAAGATTGGTTAGTCTAATAACTATATCAACTTATCATGTGACAAGTTGATATTTAAGTATTGAATGACTTTGCGAAATCAAAAAAAAAACAAAAAGGAGTATATGCTTTCTCTCAATAACTGCTCTTGTTGGGGGTTCAGAATAATAATTATAATCATTGGTAATAAATTTAGTTTAATCATTTATCCAAGTGTAAGCAAACACAGTTTGCACCTGAAGTATCTTCAGGATTAAGGCAATTCATGGTAAAGGTAGACCAAGCTCTCATCACTCCTTGTCTTAGTATCTCCCACGATGCAAAGCGCATCTCCTTGCAGACCTGTATAATGCCATGCAAGAGAAGGGCCACTACCCAGACTGGTTTCGACCTTTATTGAATGTTCGAGTACAGGTAAAACTCCAAAAAGTCAGTGTTGTTTCCCTCAGTAACAGCTCACCCTGCCACTGAGAAGAACTCTCAGCATTGGCTCTACCCTGTGGCAGACTCACCCCATCACCGAGCAGAGCCACTCATATGTCATCTGAGGGGTAACAGCAACAGCCATGCCTCAGTTAACTTCATAGGCTACAGTATTGCCATTCATCACCCAAGCTTCCAACTGGTTTCGACCTTTATTCAGGTCTCATCAGTGGGAGCCAGACCCAGAGGTGGTGATACTAAGGTGGAAGCAATGGAAGTCATATTTACCTATACAAGTTGTCAAAAGGTGTCTCACCTTATTATTAAATTACTCTGGATTTAGAGAAAGATGGAAGTTTTTTCCCCACTTGGTTAGACTATAATAAATTTAGTTTAATTCTTTATCCAAGTGTAAGCAAACAAAGTTTGTGCCTGAAGTATCTTCAGGAATGAGTCAACGTGTGGTAAAGGTGGACGAAGCTCTCATCACTCCTTGTCTTATTATCTCTAATAATGCAAAGCACATCTCATTGCAGACACGTATAATGCTATGCATTAAGGGAAGGGTCACTATCCAGACCGGTTTCAACCTTTATTAAGGTCTCGTCAGTGGGAGCCAGCCCCAGAGGTGGAAAAAAAACTTCCAGCATCTTTCTCTAAATCCAGAGTAATTTAATGAGACACCTTTTGGCAACTCTTAAAGGTAAATATGATTTCTCCATTGCTTCCTCCTTAGTATCACCACCTCTGGGTCGGACTCCCACTGACGAGACCTCAATAAATGTCAAAACCGGCCTTGGTAGTGGCCCTTTCCTTAATGCATAGCATTATACATGTCCGCAGGAAGATGTGCTTTGCATTATGGAATATACTAAGGCAACAAGTGATGAGAGCTTGGTCCACCTTTACCACGAGTTGCCTCAGTCCTTAAGATACTTCAGGTGCAAACTTTGTTTGCTTACACTTGGATAAAGGATTAAACTAAATTTATTATAGTCTAACCAAGTGGGAAAAAAACTTCCAACATCTTTCTCTAAATCCAGAGTAATTTAATAGTAAGGTGAGACACCTTTTGGCAACTCGTATAGGTAAATATGACTTCTTCATTGCTTCCACCTTAGTATCACCACCTCTGGGTCTGGCTCCCACTGACGAGACCTCAATAAAGGTTGAAACCGGTAGTGGCCCTTCCCTTAATGCAAAGCATTATACATCTCCTCAAGGAGATGTGCTCATTATGGGAGATACTAAGACAAGGAGTGATGAGAACTCGTTCCATCTTTACCACGAGTTGCCTCAGTCCTGAAGATACTTAAGGCACAAACTTTGTTTGCTTGCACTTGGATAAAGGATTAAACTAAATTTATTATAGTCTAACCAAGTGGGAAAAAAAAACTTTCAACATATAATCATCTAGCTAGATTTATTGGCATCCATTCTATCCAAATCATCAATTTCTGATTTTGTTAAGGAGATGTTCGTTTGTTGTATTTTTATATCATCATGCTAGTTTTGCCATTGTGTGCTAAGTAGATCCATTTCGAAATGGATCTATTTAGCACACTTATTTATATATCTGAAGTGCTTAGCCATTGTGTTTGTGATTTAAATTGCTATAATTATATTTCTGGATTAATCAGAAAATCACTATTCTTTAATTTCTGGGTAAAACTTTGTCAGTTTTCAATTTGGTGTCTGCTATGTTAAGATTTAGACATTTAGACAAAATTTCTTGCCACTTTGTTCTTTGAAGATTTGAAAATGGATTTTTCAAATCCATTTTCTAGGCTTGCTCATATCTTTCTTAGATCTTAATCTTTAGCTCCTGTTGATGATTTGTATAGTCATCATAGTTTATTTGAATATGAATTGGGAAATATATGCAGAGATATGCATATAATAATAACTCATGGAGATAAAGTCCATTAAATGAATGTGAGCCAAGTTGCTCTGTTATATGGTAAATGAGATGGTTCGTGAGTCCCATCTTCAAAATGTTTGACAATACATAAATAAAATGCATAAATTTTATTTATTAAGAATTGCCAAAACTGTTTTCTTATATATATATGTATATGTTATTATTATGTTACACCTCCAGGGGGTCCAAAGACTCATCGAGGGAGGACACCTACTCTACAACTCTCTGTCTCCACCACTCAGTCCATCAACTACAGTGAATTGCAACTACCATCATCATCTACACCAATGACATCTATCCTCCACTACCACCACTAGTATTTTCACAGACAATCACAAACATCCATGCCCATGGTAGGATTGGAACCTGCAGCCTTTTGACTGGAGAGCAGATATGCTAACCGCTCAGCCAACCAGGCTGGCACTTCCTCTCTGTCCATTGGTCTGCAGGAAGCAAAAGCACTGAACATTCATGAAAGCTGAAAGTTTTTTCACTTGGTTATACTATAAATTAAAGATGCCAAGAAATTATATTCTTGATTTCATCCTTTATCCAAGTGTAAGCAAAGAAAGTCTGCATGTGAAGTCACTCGTGATTGGGCTACTTGTTTATAGAAGGTTATGACCTCACATCAGTTGTCTTAGTATACCATAATGCAACACATATATCCTTATGGACATGTGTAATGCCATGCATTATGGGAAGGGCTACTACATCGACTGGTTTAGACCTTTATTGAAGTTTCATCATTTTTTACTTGGTTATAATAGCCAAATCAGCCTTAAGTAAACACGCAATTTACAGACAAAAATACTAGTATTGGTGGCAGGCAGTAGATGGCATTGCCGTAGATGATTATGGCAGTTGTGGTTCGCTGTAGTTGGCAGATTAAGTGAATGAGACAGAGAGCTGTAGAGTAGTGTCCTCCCTTCGTAAGTCTTTGGACTCCTTGGAGGTGTCACATAATAATAATACCATAAATTAAAGATGCCAAGAAATTACCTGCTATATGGGTAATTTATGATTAATGAAGCAAGGCTTAGGCCATAGCTGATTTCTTGATGTTAGTTTCTCTTACTTATCATCATCACACATAAGTAACATACGTGTGTAGAGGCTTAAGTGCTGTGAGGACATCATGTTGGAGGCTTAATGGATTTTTTACAACACTCAAAAAGAATTAAAATAGAATTTAATACTTCCTATATTTCGTCCTAGTCACTAGGACATCTACGGGGATTACAAAAACAATTAATGTAACATATATGCAAATAACAAACAGTACTAAGCCCAACCACGTGGGTGACACTAAAGTCCTATCTAGGTAGAGCGCCCTCTAAGGGCAGTAGTAGGTGGCCTGGAATGTAAGGTGGGAACTCTGGTGATGAGTGTTTCCCAAATCTTCGGAAGCTTAATGCAACCGTATTTATTGAGATTTGGTTGGTTTTTGAGAGCTGCTGCTGCTTCTAAGAAAAGTCTATCTTTCTTGAATTTGCTGTGGTGGTTTTCTTCCATGATACCCTGTGGGTGGTGTCCAAAACATGGTCAGCCAAGCCTGAATGGCCATAGTTGTGCTTGAAGATGTAAGACTTGTGTTCCTCTAGACGGATGGATGCTGATCTGCCTGTCTGTCCAAAGTACGCCAGCTTACAGGAACAGGGTACTTTGTAAACTCCAGGCAGAGAGAGAGGAGGGAGCTGATCTTTCGTAGAACGGATAAGGGTAGCAAGTTTGCAGTGGGGCTTATATGCTGTGTGTAGGTTGTACTTTTTTAGTATCTTGGCTATTTTTTAGGATGTGCCACGGATGTAGGGTATGGTGATGGCATTTTTAAATTCTTGTTGACAAGAAGGATGGGGAATGGGGGAGGAGTTGATTATTTTTTTGATACTGTGATCGCTGTAGCCATTGGAGAGGAAAGTGCTGTGTATGTGGTTAAGCTCAGTAGTGAGGGCGGTTCCACTGGAACAAAGATTGTGGGCTCTCTTGGTAAGAGTTTTAATAATGCCATATTGTTGAGAGGGGTGGTGGTGGGAGAGTTTGTGAATATATCTGCCTGTGTGTGTGGGTTTTCTGTATACGGTGAAGGTAAGTGTATCATTAGGCAGGCGTGTGACTAAGGTGTCTAGGAAGGGTAAACAATTGTTCTTTTCCTTTTCCATAGTGAACTGGATTCTTGGATGTAGACTATTGAGATGACTGAGGAAGGAGTCTAACGTGTCTGGGCCATGAGGCCAAATAGAGAACACATCATCTACATATCTTACCCAGATAGAAGGTTTGAGTGGGGCTGAGTCTATGGCTCGTTTTTCGAAATCTTCCATATAGAAATTGGCAAGGGGGGGACCCATGGCAGTTCCCTCTATCTGCTTGTAGATTTTGTTGTTCCAAGAGAAATACCCAGAGTTAATGGCAAAGGAAAAGAGATCTAAGATGTCAGAGGGAAAAACGTTTTCTAAGAGAGATAAGGTGTCAATTAAGGGAATATTGGTAAACAAAGAGGAGATATCAAAGCTTACCAATATGTCTGTCTTATTCAAGGTTAAATTTTCTGTGAGGGCTTTAAAGTGGGTCGAGTTTTTTATATAGGAAGGGGACCTTCCGGTGAGGGAGATCAGAGAGTTGGCCAGCTGTTTAGATAGTCTATAGCAAGGTGCATTGGTGGCATCTACTATAGGCCTGAGTGGGGAATTGGGTTTGTGGATTTTTGGTAAACCGTATATTCGGGGGGGACGGGAGCGGAAAGGTTTAAGTTTTTTCGTGACGTCAGGGGGCCAGGAAGATACTTTTTTGAGTAAGATTTTTAGTTTCTTAACTTGTGTTTTTGTGGGGTCGTGTTCTAGCGGGATGTAGGTAGCGCGATCGAGGAGGATAATGTTCATTTTACGATTGTATTCACTGGTATTAAGAACGACTGTGCCATTACCCTTATCCGCTCTGGTGATGACGATACTTTTTTCTTTACGTAGTTTCAGGAGAGCCGTGCGTTGGGCATATGATAAATATCAAAAGTATCCTGAGTGGATGCAATGAGTAAGTAAGGCCATGATTTTTTTACATGATTTATCTTTGAGTAGTACAAGAACTTCATCCGTAGGAACATTTATAAATAAGGAGACTATATTAAAACTGTCCATGATTTCATCTTCCTTAATAATAATAAATAAAATCTGCAGAGTTTTTAATAAAAGACGATGATTTATCGAAAAAACATTTGAGAGATTTAGCCTGATATTTTGAAAGGTTATATATTGGAGAATCAGTTCCTTCTACGATAGGTCAAAGTGGGGTATTTTCCTTATGAATTTTAGGTAGTTCATATAATCGTGGAATAAGCAGATGGAGAGAACGAAGAGAAAGGCATATATTTCTAGGTTGTTCAGAGGTAGTTCTTAGGAGATTGTTGGTCCGGTTAAGAACAATGTTAAGAACATTCATCAATGTTCTTAACATTGATGAATGGCAATTTATCAATGTTAAGAACAACTGTGGTGTTGCCTTTATCCGCAGGAAGAATAATTATATTTTTGTTGTTTTGTAACTTCTTAACTTAAACTTCTTAACTGTCTTTCCGATGAAGAGATATTGTCTGTAGGGGTTTGGCGTTATAGATGATGAAAATGGATTCAATGCGGAATAGGTTTGCCTCACAGGTAGGAAGAATGTAGGTAACTTTTTCGATCTTTGTAAGTAATAATTCTTTAGGAATAGATCTAGGAGATAAAACACAATTTATGCCTTTCTCTGCATTGGAAAGGTTATAACTTGATTTGTTAATAACTTTGTCGGGATGGAGGTTGTGGTTTCGAAGAATTGAATTTCTCCTTATTTGTTTAAGGGCTTTCGAATTTTCTAATAAGTTTCGGTTTATTGTCATTTTGAATTCTGGCGGCTTGAGATTCACTTCTCACTTTAAGAAGATTCTAACTGTCACTATCTAGAGATTGTTCAATTTTTTGAGATAACTTGGTTTTTTTTTTACTAAATAAAAAATCCAGAGTGCATTTAGTATTAAATATCCTCTTGGTGAGAAGATCTAACTTTGGTCTATGACAAATCCTTCTAGCCTGTATCTTACTAAAAATGGTTCATCTAATCCATTCATATCTTCAGAATAAATCAATACAAGTCAAAATCAATGGTTCTACCTCATCCCAGCGCCATATCTTTGCTGGAGTGTGGCAGGGACCCTACTAGCTCCAATTGCTGTTTTCTATATACATGTTGGACATCCCGCACAATCCGATGTCTTCCATCTTGGCCCTGTATGCGGACGATACAGCAATACTAACTAGATCTCTCCGATCCCATTTCATTACCAGAAAGCTTCAAGAAAACCTTCTAAAGCTGGAGGGTTGGTTCTCCAAATGGAGATTGGAAGTCAACCCCCAAAAAAAGCTCAGCCATTCTTTTCTCAAAGGGGCCAATTTCTCCTGCAGGAAATGTATTACTATTCAATACTAAAATTCCCTGGCAGACAGAAACAAAATACCTGGGTGTAATTCTCGACAAAAAAAAGCTAACTTTCAACCAACACATTAGGTCTGAGTGCACAAAGGCATCTAATGCCATCGCTCAGATCTATCCGCTAGTTAATAGAAATAGCAAGCTAAGTAGCAGAATCAAATTGCAGCTATACCAGATGATGATTCATCCTATCATCACCTACGCCTCTCCAGCCTGGAGCCACACCTGTAATACTGACATTATCAAAATGCAACGAGTACAGAAGAAATGCTTGAGAATGATTCTGAATGTCCCATGGTATGTTAGAAACAATCAACTTCATAGAGATACAAATATTCCCTATATTTTCTCTTTCCTACAATCTTTAGCATCTAAGTTCTTCCTAAAGACATCTATACACCCTAACGATTTGGTTCAGTAAGTTGCATCATATGAGGCAACGGACATATTCAAACATAGAAAACCAAAAGCTATTGTAACCTCCTATAGCAATGCATAATCTCCATGCCCAATCAGGTCGAGCAAACTGCTCATAAATTTTACCCTCACTGTAACTGCAACAGATAGCGGGGAATATGAAAAGCATCCTGCTTCACTGCTAAAGACATAAATGTCAATTGTTAAGTCAATTATTCATAAAAAACGACAACGAATACGTAAATATAAAACAAGATGCTTTCCTTTAGACATAAGGGACTAAAATATATAGTTCCAAAAGCAAATAAGGAAGCAATACACAAAATTATACTTATTTAGCGCCAAAAGTATTCAGCACACTACCTTTAACAATAAGAAATGAAACTAACCCAAACAAATACAAAACTCTAATCAAAGATTATTTATTTTCCAACAGAAATGAGGAATCTCTGTTCAAAATAATTGTATAAATTATTGCTTTTTAGCCTATTTGTATTCAAAGATCATAAAAATTTTAATTCTATTTAACTACTTTATTTTGTTCCTAATTAAATGTTATGCAACTTTCTCTGTACATATTAGCATGTCTCCTGCAACTTTATTATGTAATTATATTATAATAATATGTAATATGTATATTATATGAATCTACACACACATATATATATATATATATATATATATATATATAATGAAAACGAATATAAATTTTTGTAACTTCATGCATACTGTAACCTGGATGAACTGTTGCTCTTAGGTTACACATATAATTGTTCAACATTTTGTACTATTATAGGAAGCTTACAAATAAATTTTACTAGTTTAAAAAAAAAAATCTACCCTACGGTTCTTCTTTATGAACTGGTCAATAACATCGTCATAAAAAGTTGATTGTAACTTAATTTTCCCAAGCAGCACGCACTTGTAAAGGCTGGCTGAAGCTCACTGGCTAGAGCTATGTTGACTACGTATGGCCTGTGGTTTAAGCAACAGAGTGAGATGCGCGAAATGGCTTGCACACGCATGAAATCACAGTGCCACTGCGTGGACCTGTAAGCTCCTACAACCGAGCAAGCCAAGGTAACTTTGACTAGACGAGCAAGAATCGGCCTTCGATACACAATGCAAAGCTCAATTATTGCTGTGCAAGCTGTCTACAAAAATAAAAGCCTAAATGGAAAGCTTATAAATGCATGCATTTATTAATAAATAAATAGTACTTCCTTCTCAATTAATGAGCTTGTGCAGCAAGCATGGAGAATTCGCCATTGACAGAGAGCTGCGATTGAGTTTTGTGTTAAACTTGGTAAAGGTTTTACCGAAACGCATCAAATGCTTCAAAAAGCATATGGTGATGAATGCTTATCTCGTATTCAAGTTTACGAGTGGTTTAAGTGATTTCAAAGTGGCCATGAGATGCTTGAGGACGACGAAAAGCCGAGCCTTACAAAAACTGGACTGAGTGAAGTTAATATCCAAAAAAGTGCGTGATTTCATCAAAGAAAACCCGAAATCATCTGTGAGATTGAAGATGAATTGGGAATTCCAAAATCAACTGTGCACAACATTTTGACCGAGAGTTTGAGCGTTCATAAATTGAATTCGCGATTTGTTCCTGCAAGTTGACTGATGACCAAAAATTGTATCGAATTGAACACTGCCCACTCATAAGGATTCAAATTTCCTTGAAACAATCATTATTGGTGACGAAACGTGGTGTTTTGAGTATGAGGCACGAAACAGAGTGCTGAGTGGAGACCACCAGAAGAGGAGTATCTGAAAAAAAGTTGCTCGGAGAAGTCAAAAGTAAAGACAGTGATGATTTGTTTCTATGATTCCAAGGGCATTATCAACAAACAATTCGTTCCGCCTGGCCAAACAGTCAATGGTGAGTTTTATCTCAAAGTTTTGAAGCGATTGATAATGAGAATTCGTCGAGCGGCATGAATATCAAGAGTGACAGCGTGTTCGTCAAAACACACTGTCACTCTTGGCACTATAACTCAGCTTCTAATGAAACAAATGTCATAAACAGTTGACACAACACTAATGAAGGTTGCTGCTTTCAAAAAAAAAAAAAAAGATACAACAGTTGGCGCCACTAGTTTCTTTTATTTTCGAAAAGTTCGGTTTCTTTTTGGACAGAGGGTGTATATACGCTAACTTTCCATGATGTTTACAATATTTCTTGTATGTTTTACTAGTTATTCTTTTTTAATGTGCACCTGAAGAAGGCTGATACAAGCTGAAACTAGTCATGCTAATAAACTTTGTTTTCATTTTTCACAGTTTCTAGTCATTCAATTTTTTAAAAAATAAAAATATATCCCCTATATATTTAAAACGATAAGCTTTTTTATGTCAAGTTTTTTGAAACTCAGGGACTACCCTGAGTGTCGAGTCATCAGAATTGAAGGAGAACCTGCCTACCAGTCCGGAACTCGGGGGGATTGGGTGCCAGCAGCAGATCCCCCTTTTGAAGATTCTACACTCATGGTATACCCAAGGCACCAGGGGGGGGGGGGGGGGGCAGAACCCCTTTCGAGTCATCAGAATTCAAGGAGAACTGGCCTACCAGTCCGGAATATGGGGGTTGGGCACTGTAGGTGCCAGGGGGGGGCATAGCACCCCTAGTGTGTGTGTATATATATATATATATATATATATATATATATATATATTTTTTTTTTTTTTTTTTTTTTTTTCTTGATTTCCAACAGACCATTGGCAGTGAAAATATTCTGCAAAACAAAATGGGAAGCTGAAAAAAAAAGTTACCTTGCTTACTATATTAATAAGCAACATGCATGAACTCCTGGTTAGGACTTCTTTTTTTAAAAAATAATGTGTGTGTGTGTTTTAGTGAATATGACTTTCCATTAATATTTCTTATATTTTTGTATGTGTAATGCTATAGTTCAAGTTATATTAAAGGTTTCTTTTTTTCCTCCCCCTCCTGTAAGTGAAGTACAAGATCGTGTCATGTTAACAGGAAGACACATGGTAAGAGATGTATCTTGCAAAAACTGTGATACTAAACTTGGATGGATCTATGAATTTGCAACAGAAGAGAATCAGAGATACAAAGAAGGAAGAGTTATCTTGGAAAGAGCCCTTGTTACCGAAAGTGATGGTATAGAAGAGCACATGGGTGATACTTAATTAAATTGACTGTAATTATATATATATATATATATATATATATGTTCACACACACACTCACACAAAAAACAAAAAAAAAAATCATCTCATCTAATTTTTCTACAGCATATTTCATTGACATTTTCCATTGACCATATTCATTTATCATAACAAAGCATTTCCTTGTGGTTGATACAAGAGTCAGGCAAAGATTATACAGTTTTGGTATTGAAATATTTCTTACACATGGCTTCCTCAACAATTCATAAATTTATGCAACTAAATTTATGCCTTAATAAAGTGTCTTTAGTAATCTGAAAATATTTTTATTTGATTAATGATAGCTTTTTTCTTATTTGTTTTGCAATTTTTCTGAAATGATCATTTTATAAAATGTATGTTAACTTTGTGAATTACTCATATATTATAGTTAAGTAAAATGTTCTTGATGCTTTAGTCTAAAAAATGCACAGGAATTTTGATATTTACTGTTATGTGTGAATATATACATTTCTTTACTTGTTAATGTTTATTATTTAAAAATCCTTGCCTTGTTTGTTTTGAATTATTGAGGAACAGACATGCATAGAATTCACTGTCCTATATAGTTGTTTTTGCTGATGATGATGATGATCAGAGTTATATAAAATAACAGGGAAAAATATTATTTAAAATGTAGTCAAGAGAATATTTTTTTAATTTACACATTTTTATATATATTTATATATATATGTGTGTGTGTGTGTGTGTATATTTTTTTTTAATTTACTCCAAAATCCATATACAGAAGTTTCATTCTTATGTAATATTTAGTGCTGTATTATTGTCAAGATTTCGTTTAGTAAGTTTGACTGCCATTATATTTTCAGGCTTGTAAATAATTAAGCTGGTTATAGAAATAGCAAACCTATTTCATTCCAAATCAGTTCTAAGAGTTGCAGCAAATTAATATTTCACTTATATACAATCTGGTGGTAATACTTTTCCTTGTTATTAATAATAAAAATAAGGTCTCTGTTGAATGTTTCTACCTCTGTATGTTAATTGTCTGAATATCAATTATGATCTATGGATTATATTTTTCTTCATTATATTTTAATGTTTATTTAAAATTCATTTGATATATCAATACGTTATTAAAAAAATGGAAGCATAAATCAGCTGCAACTATGTATTTTTCCCCTCCCACCATGAAAAAGTTAACTGTCTGATTTAAAGAGGTGGCTGAATCAAGTTATGATAAAGTATCCTTTTATTTGAGAGAACCACACGTTAAAGTAGTAGCTTTCTAGTTTTCCAGTAATTTTAATGAAAGTTTTCTTTTCATTCCAGGAGATGGGCACATCAGTTAGATACTAGAATGTTAATGATTGTATCTTTAATGCATTTATGAACTAAATGATCTTTATTTTAAAAGAAAAAAAATGAACATATGAAATGCAATATTAATATGAATTATGATTTCAGTTTTGAAATTCAAATAGTTAAAAGAGAATGTTTGTGCTAATTTTCTATGAATATTATCAAATTCCATGTTAAAACTAGTTTATATAAACAGTAGTAATTCATGTTGTTATATACCACTATTTTATTAAATAAACATTTTACAAACTGTTGATATTTTTAGGAGACTTGTATATAAACAAACAGCCAAAAACTATGCTTCCAACCTGAGATATTTTAATGAAAAGGTATTTCTTGGTAACCAGAATCAAATGAATAAATGAGAATCATGCAAGAAGTAAGGTAATGCAAATTGAAACTTGCTTTATTTAGTATATAACTGATTTTACTTAGTTATCAGTGGTGGTTTCTAGCTTCTAAAATGCAGCACAACAAAATTCTTGAAATTAATATTTAGTGTTATTATATTGCTTACTGCCAGAATGGTCATTTTGTGGTTCAATGAAAGTTATGGTATAACATATTAGCTATTGCTAGTGCTCTGTTATATGCTAATTTAACATTCTTCATATAAATGTACAAATATTTACTACTTCCCCCATTACTCATTCTACGCGCATGCATGTTTGTTAATACATTTTTAAAAAATATATTATTCTACTTTATTTTTTGTAACACAAAAAATAAATAAAGTAGAATACTAAAAGAAAGAGTGACAGGGCTTCTTAAAGTAGATTACTTTAATACAAAATTTTAGAATATATATATATATATGTGTATATAAGTTTTAGACCATTGTTCATTATCATCAGATTTCTTATATGTATCCCCAAGAAATGTAAGGAATGACAGTACTAGATAATTATGTTTGTATTACTATGCTTCCCATCAACAATTTTCCTCCAAATTAGTCTTATCTGTCTGGAATCCAATACTGTCAGATGTAATACTTTTGGTCTTGTCTTCTAAGTACTTTTAACTACATCAGTCCACCTAGATATTGATATCTTCCATTGAGTGTTTCTTTCTACCATCCTAGCATTAAACACATGGTTTGCTATCCTTTTCTCTCCCATTCTGTTTAAGTGATGATACTACCTCAAAATAGCTCTGCTCACATTCTTGAATGATAATAATAATAATAATAATTATTATTATTATTATTATTCAGGCCTCCATGGAGTCGAAAGACTCATCGTGGGAGGTCCTTCCTAAGAACATTGAGGGGAGATCCCCCCCCCCCTAAGAAACACAAAGTCTATCATACCACTCCTTAAACTCATTGACCTTTCTCGCTCTCACCACTCCATCAGGCAATGCATTCCACGGTTCAACCACCCTCCACGCAAAGAAACCACTCCTCACCCTCTTGCTCACAGTTTCCTTTCGTAACTTCCAGGGATGGCCTCTTGTCATCACCCCTTCCCGCTGTTCAACCAAGTGAAAGAATTCCCCAGTGTCAACCCTGTAATCACCTCTCCTTCTTCTATCCACCAAACTCTGCAGTCCACATTCCCTCAGCTAGCTTTTTCTTAATATCTTCATTTTTAATATGATTGCCAATGCTGCCATTTGTTTCCCAAATATTTCTTACAACTGTTATCTGGTTTTTAGTATTTAGTTGTTATTTTAGTTCAGTGTTTGTCTGATTTCTTTTATATTCCATATAAATCTGTTCAGTTGGCTCCCCCACCATATATCAGCAAATAGCATAAACTTTACTATTTTTGTTTTATATTTCCATATTTAAATTGCTATCATGCTGAATAAATTGTGCTGAAATAACTGCAGTATTTTACTTATTCTTTTAGTTCTCCATTAAGAATGCAGTTTACCTTTTCATGTTCCTGCCTTCATAGTTTTGTATTTTTATTCCTGATTTTCATGCCAAATCTGTTACACTGGTCATTTAATTTAGTTTAAAAAAATCCTGAAGACTTGGTTATTTATTTAGAAATATAACATCATCTGCATAAAGCAGGGAGCTGAGATGAATATCTTCACTTTTGATATGAGATTTAATTCACTTTCCTTCAAAATGTGATGTGCATAGATGATGAATAACAGTGGAGATAGAGTACTCTGTCTTACTCTTGGTTTTCCTTTAATTTTTTCAGTTCTAACTGCTGACGCTCTGTATAATGCATCTTATTTGTATATTCTATGTAAATTACCATGTAATTGTAGCTTTTTGACTAGTCGTTCTCTTGGGTGTCATATTTTTATGATTTCTTAACTATTTGTCTTAAAGTAGAAGTTGTCCTGATCCTACCTGATTTGAACCCAATTTGTGTTTCTCAAGTTTCTCTTCTACAAAGTTTTCTTAGCCTCTTCACAAGTATGCTCAAATCTACCTGAAATACTCAGTACAGTAATTCCTTTGAAATATCAGATGTTTTATTTCCCTTTTTAAGGAAGAGTGCTATGAGATTTTACTCCATCATCATCATATTCTTGACATATACCATCAAGGGGTGTACAGGATATGATAGTACTACATGAAAAACTTACATTATTACTAACTTCCTGTCTACAATTTTCCTCCAGATCAATCTGTTACCTGTCAAGACTCCAACATTATCAGATCTTATATTTCAGTCTTCTAAGGCAGTTTTTATTCTATCACTCCACCTACATCTTGGTCTTCCTCTGGGTCTTTTTCCTACCAACCTGGCAGAGAACACTTGTTTTGCTAATTTTTCCTCTCCCATTCTGGTTAAGTGATCATGCCACCTGAGATTAGCTCTTCTAACACATTCCTGGATGCTAAGAATGTGAAGTTCTTTCCTAATATTCTCATTTTTAATATAATATTGCCATTGATGCCATCTGTTCATGCCCTAATCTTTCTCAGGACTATCATATCTGCGGTCT
Organism: Typopeltis vanoorti; assembly: GCF_054136105.1. NCBI lineage: Eukaryota > Metazoa > Arthropoda > Arachnida > Uropygi > Thelyphonidae > Typopeltis > Typopeltis vanoorti. The sequence goes on along the minus strand of NC_143559.1, from coordinate 15,704,208 downwards.
CTAGCCTTAGGTCAAGTGTTTTATTTCTAACCCAGCTCTCAGATCCATAAGTTAAAATCGGTTTGAACACTGTCTTGTATACAGCTAATTTAGTGTTTTGACTAATTTCTCTCTTATTCCATATAAATTTATTCATTTGACTTCCAACCACACCAGCTTGATTCTGTTGTCTATTTCCATGTTTAATTTATCATCTTCACTAAAAATTGTGCCTAAGTAGCTGAAATGTTTACTTGTTGCATAGGTTCTCCATTCACAACACAGTTGATATTTTCACTGTTTCTGCCGATTCTCATTGTCTTTGTCTTGTTATTGCTGATTTTCATACCAAATTTATTACAGTTATTCAATTTAGTCAGGGAATCTTGCAGACTTGTACTGGATTTATTTAGAAGTATAACATCATCTGTGAGAAGTAAAGAGCTGAAATTAACATCTCCAATTTTGATATCAGGTGTAATATCACTTTCCTTCATAATGTGATCCATATAGATAATGAATAACAGTCTGACACTAGATTTAACATCTTGGCACCTTGTCATATGCTTTTTCCAGATCTACAAAATCTAAATACAGAACGTTGTTACATTCCAATGATTTCTCAACTATTTGTCGTAAAGTGAAAATCTGATCCTGACAGCCTCTATTTGGCCTGAATCCAGCTTATTCTTCATCAAGCTTTCTTTCTACAATCCTTCTTAAATGTCGTTCAAGTATGCTTGCATAAATCTTACCAGGAACACTCAGTAGGGAAATACTACTGTAATTCTCACATTCAGTTTTATTTTCCTTTTTATATATGGGCACTATGAGTGCTCTACTCCACTCACCTGGAATTCTTCCCTCTGTCCAGGCCTTCTGAACTATGCAGCCACATGTAATGTTCATCTTACAATGAACATGTAAGACTTTTATACCTTCATATGTGAGCATTTCTGGCCGAATATTTACTCCAGCTGACTTTCCACATTTCAAGTTTTTGATAGCTTTTTCTAGTATGTATTACTGTATTTACTGTAAAATTTTTGTCTCCATATAGGAGCATTTCTGATGAAATATCATCCACCCCACACATTCACATCAGGCTTCTGTTCAAGTATTGATGTAGAAAGTTTATTTTTCACTTGGTTAGAATATAATAAATTTAGTTTAATCCTTTATCCAAGTGTGAGCAAACAAACTTTGCGCCTGAAAGTATCTTCAGGACTGCGGGTAAGGTGGTACAACACCAGGACGACTCCTTGCAAAGGTGGAGCAAGCTACCAACACTCCTGTCTCAGTATCTCTCATAATGCAAAACACATCTCCTTGATATGTCTAATGTTATGCATTAAGGGAAGGGCCACTACCCAGTCTAGTTTCGACCTTTATTGAGGTCTCTTCAGTGGGAGCCAGGCCCAAGTGGAGATACTAGCCAGAAGCATTAGCAGGTCATTTCTACCTATAGGAGTTGCCAATTGGTGTGCCACCTTTTTAATAAATTACTCTGGATTTAGAGAAAGATGTTGAAAGTTTATTTTTCACTTGGTTAGAATATAATAAATTTAGTTTAATCCTTTATCCAAATGTAAGCAAACAAAAGTTTGTTCCTGAAAGTATCTTCAGGACTGGGGGTAAGGTGGTACAACACCAGGACGACTCCTTGTAAAGGTGGAGCAAGCTACCAACAGGTGTTGTACCACCTTACCCCCAGTCTTGAAGATACTTTCAGGCACAAACTTTGTTTGCTCACACTTACCCCCAGTCCTGAAGATACTTTCAGGCGCAAACTTTGTTTGCTCACACTTGGATAAAGGATTAAACTAATTTTATTATAAGTACTGATGTACTTCTGATTGCATTCATTCCTCTTGAGTATTTTATCTACACTTCTATCTTGGGAATTTTTTTCAGAGTAATTATTTCAACCATTCAGAATATCTTTATCTTCAGATTTTATGGCACTTTTATTAATCTGATTCCTTTAATGGTATTCTTTCCTCCATTTTTAAAAGAATCGGAGCTTAATAAAAGTGACATAAAGAACTGTTATCTTATCCTGGTTTTTAGCCTCCAAAACATTTTTTTTACCTTTCTAATATTTGTCTCATATATTTTTACTAAAGTCAATCTTACCATGATGTTCATCGAAACTATTTCATGCATAGCCTGAAATTCTCTCTGACTATCTGCTGACTTATTTTCCAGGCACTTTCAATCTGATTTCTTCTTTTCCAATACTGCCTCATTAACTTCTTCAGTGCACCATGATGTTCAGATTTTTGCTACCCTTGCAGACAACTTCCTCATGCTTTTCTGGAAGAATCACTCAATGCTTTCATCAGAATATGCCACTGATTCTCTAAGGTGTGGTCTTTTTCTTTTTTTTTTTTTTTTAATTCTTTTAGTTTTTCTTGAATAATATTCATATTTATGAGTCTGTACACGACTTGACTTTTGTTCTGTTTTTTAAAACTTACTTATTTCTTTTCAGTATTTTGGCCTGCTCAGAATTAAATGGTAATTAATTCTTCTTTCAAATCTGCCGTATAATTTGTGATGAACTAGTGTTGAAGATATTAACCACAATAAAATTTTAACATTTTTATCACTTCATGTGCATCTTTACATTGGAACATGACAATGGCATTAGTAATAACTAATACATGACCTGAAAAGAAATCTAGCAGGTACTTATCATTATTATTAGATTTGCTATTTTTCCCCCAACACATGTTCTGTCTTAATCATTTCATAGTCTGCTGTTTAGATCTCTAACAAGGATTAGCTTTTCCTTTTTTTTTTTTTTTTTAATGCAAGCTGCCTTCTCTAATGACAAAAAAATTCCTGCACTTCTTAATCAATTAATCTTAATTAATAAATCTCATTGTCCAATTCACCATTTTTGTATTTGCTCACTTAACTGTACTTAAAATTCCCTGCCATTCAAGTTGAATCTTCTTTCTTTGTTGTTGTATCTTCTTTTCTCTGTTCACTCTTGCCTAAATATTATTATTCAGAACCTCTATGGAGTCATAAGACTCGTGGGAAGCCCATCTTAAACAATATAATCTATCATAACATTCCTTAAACTCATTCACTGTTCATGTTCTCATTACCTTTTTAGGCAATGTATTTCATAGACCAACCACCCTCCATAAAAAAAAGCCACTTCTTATCCTTTTGCTCACCACTTCCATTTGTAACTTCCAGCAATGGGCTCTTGTCCTTGCTCCTTTCTCTTGAACTGCAATATGAAGGAACTCTCCAGTATCAATCCTCAACTATCCCTCAACAATTTAAATGTCTCAATCATATTACCACCTTTTCTTCTATCGACCAAACTTTGCAGTCCACATGTCAATCTTCATAGCTAACATTGTACAGCCCTGATATAATTTTTGTTATCAATCTTTGCACTCTCTCCAAAGTTAAAATATCCTCTTCAAATCTCACTAACCAAATTTGAGCACAATAATCCAATTGTAGTCTGATCAGAGCATACCATGGAACTGCAACTCTTCTATCTTTTCTAGTTAGCATCCTCCTTAGTACTGCACCAGTTGTCTGGGTTACCTTCACCATGTTTGCAATATGTCCACTAAACTTATTTTCTATCAATCATCATCCACAAATCCCTTGCCTCTTCCACTTCCTCTAGTGCAGTCCTCCAACAGAGTATACAGTTTCCCATTGATCTCCATTTATTTGTCCATCTGTCCAGCTTATTCAAATCCCCCTGAAGGACTGACACATTGGAACTATTACTAATAACCCCTCCCAGCTTCACGTCATCTGCAAACAACTGAATATCTTCCTGCAATTGATTGACAATGTCATTGATATAAAAAATAAACAATGTGTCTCAGCACTGAATCCTCAGAGGGCCCATTTGTAACCTTCTGTTTCCTTGATATTGCTCTCTCATACAAAACTCTCTGATAACTATCAGACAGCCAATTTCCAATCCTGTTCACTAACCTGATATCCAAACCCATGTGCTGTAACTTATATCTCAGCTTATCAATATCACATGCTTTTGTAAAATCCCCCCCCCCCGCCAAAAGACAGTATATGCCTTTCCCTCAGCAACTACTCTTGTTACTTTATTATAAAAGGCAATTAGATTATTAAAACAAGAGCACTCCTCAGCAAATCCATGCTGATTTTCACAGATTCCTCATCTGTCCAATGCTGTATACGATCTCCCACTAATTTCTCTTTTCTTAACAACTACAGAAGAAATACAAACTGACCTATAGTTCGACACGTCCATTCTACCACCACCCTTATGCAATGGGACTATCATACCCTTCCATTCCTTGGCCACCTTTCCCTATCCATACTCTTGAAAAGCCAAGTCACTCGAGCTGTCAGTTCCTGTACACATTCTCTAACAACGCATGGTGAAATCGCATCCAGTCCCATTGCTTTATTGACATTCAGAGAACTTACTATTTGTACCACACTCTCCTCTTGCACTTCCAAGCCTTGAACCTTTTCCATCCCTCTGGGAATAAAACTTTCTTTTCCAGGATGAAATACTCCAATAAAGTGATTATTAAACGACTCTCCTATGTCTTCTGCAAACTGTAGGTCAATCTACTTCCATTTTCATCTAACATTGTTAATCTTCCACAGTTATTTCTCCTCCTACTGGTCAAATAAAAGAATTCTTTCAGATTCTCCTTGGATCTCAGGGCTAATCTCTTCTCATATTCAAGTTTTGTCTTCCTTACTATGCTAGTCACTTTCCTAGCCTGAGTCTTATATTCCTCATGTAAGTGCTCTCCACCCCTCTATACATTTTCCATAACCTCCTTTTCACTCACAATTCCTGTTTAATATCATTAGTCTTCTACTTTATACCAAATCCTGTTCTCTTTTTCACTTGAGATATACAACTTGCGATCGCTGCTAATAGATATTTCTACACTAGTTCCCATGCACTGGTGATATTTTGCCCTTCCAATTTTTCCATCCAGGGAACTGCCGAAAGCTTATTTCTAAGATTATAATCACCTGCTTTATAATTCCACATAAATTCCTTTCTTCTTCTTGACACTTCCATATGTCCATTGATCTCTCTAGTCAAGACTACATGGTCACTATCTCCATCTGCAGATAGAGATAGCATTTCATTTACAATCAGGCCCCTGATACCTGGATCAAATCCCCAACTCTTGAGTCTCGTTTCTTTTACTACATATTGCCTGAGGCATTTGTCCCTCAAGAATTCCAGAAATTCCATTTCCTTACTACATATGCTGTTTCCTCTTCTCAGTTCATGCTGTAGTAAAAATCTCCCATCATGATCACTTCTTCATCATTATTATCATCATCATCATCAAATTCCTTACATGCACCCTCAAGGGGTGTATAGGATATGATAGTACTACATGAAAAACTTACATTATTACTAACTTCCTATCTACAATTTTCCTCCAAATCAATCTGTTACCTGTCAAGACTCCAACATTATCAGATCTTATATTTCAGTCTTCTAAGGTAGTTTTTATTGTATCACTCCACTTACATCTTGGTCTTCCTTTGGGTCTTTTTCCTACCAACCTGGCAGAGAACACTTGTTTTGCTAATCTTTTCTCTCCCATTCTGTTTAAGTGACCATACCACCTGAGATTAGATCTGCTAACACATTCCTGGATGCTAACAATGTAAAGTACTTTCCTAATATCCTCATTTTTAATATGATATTGCCATTGATGCCATTTGTTCACAATCTTCCTCAGGACTCTCATATCTGCGGTCTCTAGTCTTTGGTCGAGTGTTTTATTTCTAATCCAGCAATCAGATCCATAAATTAAAATTGGCTTGAACACTATCTTGTATACAGCTAATGTAGTGTTTTAACTAATTTCTGTCTTATTCCATATAAATTTATTCAGTTGACTTACAACCATCCGAGCTTTGTTGATTCTGCTGTCTATTTCCATATTTAATTTATCCACTTCACGAAAAATTGTGCCTAAGTAGCTGAAATGTTTTATTTGTTCCATAGGTTCTCCATTCACAACACAGTTGATATTTTCAATGTTTCTGTTGATTTTCTTTGTCTTGTTATTGCTGATTTTCATGCCAAATTTATTACAATAGTTATTCAATTTATTCAGGGAATCTTGCAGACTCATACTCGAATTATTTTGAAGTATAACCTCATCTGCATAAAGTGAAGAGCTGATATTAACATCTCCAATTTTGATATGAGGTTTAATACGACTTTCCTTCATAATGTGATCCATATAGATAATGAATAACAGAGGGGATAATTTGCATCCTTGTGTGACACCTGATTTAACATCAAACCATCTTCATGTACTTCCTTCAATTCTAATTGCTGACTTACAACTTAAATAAAGATTAATATTGTTTGATATAATGCCCCCATTGACATATAACTATAGCATTTTGAATAGCTTTTCTCTTGGCAATTTGTCATATGCCTTTTTCAGATATTATTATTATTATTATTATTATTATGGGCAGCTCCAAGGAGTCCTTACACTCATCGAGTGAGGCCCAACATCATGTCAAGAACAACTATTCAACATTCACATAATATCTATCATACTTCTCCTTGAACTCATTTACAGTCATGGCACCCACAACAGACTCTGGCAGCTTATTCCACTCATTTACCACTCTCCAAGTAAAAAACCTAGCTCTAGCACCCTTGCTAACCACATTCTTATCAAGCTTCCATGGATGGCCCGTAGTCTTCCCACTACCAGTCCTATTCTCAAAAATATCTTCTCAATTAATCTTATAGAAACCCTTCAGTAATTTGAATGTCTCAATCATATTACCCCTTTTCCATCTATCAACCAATTTCTGCAGCCCACAAATCTTCAACCTGTTCTGATAAGGTTCATTCCATAGTCCTGCTATTATCATGGTCACTTGTCTCTGGATCCTCTCCACCTCCTCCCCATTGAGAAGAAACCCTGGCACCCATATCTGGGCACAGTAGTCAAGATGGGGTCTTATCAAGGCTTGATACAGAGGATCAATAACCTGTTTGTCTCTGCTTGTTAAAGTGTTTTTCAGCAACCAAGTGATTTGATGAGCTGATTTTGCCACTTTTGCGATGTTCTCCCTAAACTTCAACCTCCCTATCCATCAACACTCCCAAATCCCTGGCCTTGTCAATCTCCTGGAGTACAGTTCCACCAATGTGATATACTGCTGCTAATCTTTTCACCCCAAAATGCAAAACCTTACATTTTTCCACATTAAATTGACATCCATTCTCCTTAACCCAGTCCTCCAAACTATCCAAATCATCCTGCAAAATTTTGACATCCTGAGCATTCACTATTGCTCTGCCTAACTTTGCAACGTCTGCAAACAGATGCACAGTTCCTCTCAGATCCTTTCCTATATCGTTAATGAACAAATTAAACAGTAGTGGTCCAAGAACAGAACCCTGCGGCACACCACTAGTCACAAGCCATCTTTTGGACTCTACTCCTGAATAAACCACTCTCTGATATCTCTCCATCAACCACCCTCCTATCCATCTCACCAACTCTATATCCATTCTCATATGCTGCAGCTTACTGATTAGAATTCCATGTGGTATCCTATCAAAGGCTTTAGCAAGATCCAGTAGAATGACTGTAAACCTGTTACCCTTATCCAGTTCAGCCGTCACTGTGTTATAGAACGTGAGCAAGTTACTGAGGAATGATCTACCCTTCACAAAACTATACTGTCCCCCATAGAGTATCCCATTTTCATCTACCCAATCTTGTATTTTCCTCTTGACTATTTTCTCCAAGACCTTGACAACAATTCCTGATATGCTGATCGGCCGGTAATTTTCAACAGCAGTCTTGGAACCTCCTTTATGCAGTGGAACTATTTTCCCCTCTTTTCAACTGCTTGGGACTAACCCAGACCCGAGACTCAAATTAAACAAAATCATCAAAGGCACTGACAATTCTTTAGCCTCTTCTCGTACGACACGAGCTGGTATACCATCTAATCCAGCAGATGAGTTATTTATATACAAAACTGATATACATGATATACAAAACTTAAATACAGATCTGTGCTATATTCCCATAATTTCTCAACTGTTTGTCATAAAGTGAAAATCTTATCCTGACAGCCTCTATTTGGCCTGAATGCAGCTTGTTCTTCACCAATCTGTGAAGAACAAGCTGCATTCTTTCCACAATCTGATCACTTCTTTGCACTTGCCAAACTCAACTACCTAAACATTTCTTGATCTTTAAACCCTGTACTTCTTGGCCTATATCTGTATTGTCAAATATTCTGCCTTGTCGATCTTCATTAGTTCCATGAACTGGTAATATTTCACCTTTCCAGTTTTTCCACCCATGGAACTGCTCACCTCATACCATATACTCTCAAAACCATTAATGCCATTTCCCTCCAAATCTTCTACTTTGAGAGGACGCAACTCATGAATTATCATGAGCAGTACTCCACCACACATTTTTTGCCCTTCCTATTCTGCCAAATCATGCTTATACCCTTCTCTTTCTTTTCCTGTCAGTGTTTCATCTTCATTTAACTATGTTTCACTGATCCCAATAATGTTTGGACTGGCTGAAACTATCAGTGCCACTAATTCATCTTCTTTATTCCTGATACTTCTGGCATTTGTATAAAGAAACATCAGTGAATTATCAGTATTTCTATACCTATTATTATTATTATTCCCTCCAGACTCCATTTGACTCTGCATAATACCATTCATTCTTCCATTCTCCTGATTGTCTATCCCCACAAGAGGTCATTGCTGCTTCCATTCATCTTGACAACTGTAGTTTCTCTACTCTCGCTTGCCCCAAGAAGAACTTTCTCTCTAGATACCTATGTCCTTCCTCATTCAAATACAGTCCATTTCTCACATACAGTTCTCTTTTATGCTCAAATGCACTCCATGCATCCACATAATTATGTTTATATTACGAATTTACGATATAAATAGGTTATGCATGTAAATCAACATGTTCATTAAATATGGGGGGGGGGCAGGAAATACCTAAATATGCCACTGATTCCAGGCAGACAAAAAAATGCATATATGGAAGTATCTCTGGATTATCTTGTTGATGACATATCATTTAATGAAGATCTTAAATACCATGCTTCATCAAAATATATTGTTTCTGCAGTTGCTCGGTTTATACATACACACATACATGCTTGCAAAACATACCTGAAAGCAAACAAGACTCGGTGATGCGCCGAGTGAAGCAGCACTTCTCAGAAGCTTAAGTTTGTTCAGGTTCTTACTGACATTACATTTACTGTAAATGTACTAATATATGAAAAAGATGTGTGAAATTCAGCTTTGCTGCAGGTAATCTGCTTTGATTATCCACTTTTTTTTTCAACAACAGAAAATTCTAAGGAAACATTGAGATTTATACATTTGTTTATAACAATCCTAATCGATAAAAGGTCAGGTGGAAACTCATAGTATTTTCAGTGCCACTAAAATTAGATCACTGTTTCTCATATTTTTAAGCTTCAAAATTTATAAAAATTGGAGAGGGTACCATCTCAAACTTTTTAACTTTTGGCATTCTTTTTAATATAATTATGCCAGCCTGGTTGGCTGAGTGGTTAGTGTATCCGCTCTCCAGCCAAAAGGCTGTGGGTTCGAATCCCTCCATGGGCATGGGTGTTTGTGATTGTTTGTGAAGATACTAGTGGTGGGCGGTAGATCATGTTGGTGTAGACGATAAAGGTTGGTAGAGTGGTGGAGGCAGAGAGTTGTAGAGTAGGTGCCCTCCCTCAATGAGTCTTTGAACTCCCTGGAGGTGTTATGTAATAATAATAATCTAAGCTTCTCATTTGACATATTCTTGCTGTCATGCCATTCATTATTGATGCTCTTCTCATCTCTGCATTATCATATTTATATCAGCTTATAACAAAATATAACAAGTTTGTAACAGAATGTAACAGCTTACTGTTATTATTTATCAGAATTTCGCCTGTTTGTGTTCTTGGAACATCAGTTTTATTGACATGATGCTTCTCTATTTCTTCTGTCAGTTTCATTTCTTTTCCATTGATAATTCTTACACTGATGTTGCCTATCTTTGATTCCTGATTTTGAGTGTGAATTAATTTTTTTCCGGTTTCTGGCTTATTACTGTTTTCCCCAGTTCCTTAACAAAAACAGAGATCTTGTTTAACCAGACACCAGCCTTGCCTGCATCTTGATCTTAATGTTTCATCATTTTGTTTTTGGTGTAGGTCAGTACAGAATATAATTTAGTGGGCTGAATCAAATTGTCAGCTAGTCAGTTCTAGGGCTTCTGACTATGACTAGATTTAAGATTGTTGTGGCCCCTGACTATAACTTTTAAGAGATTAACCTGTATCTACTGAGTAAATTTTAGGTAATCTATACTAAGAGGGGCGGTCCTTTGTAATATAAGACCTTATGCTATAGCTTGTCTAGCTCATTCATAAATCCAGATCTGCTTCTGAATTAATGTCCAATACCTAGTCAATACTTTAAAAGTTGAAGATATCCACCCAGTTATATGGTTTTTGACCCATAAATTCCATTGATTTATTCACACTAGATGCATTCATCACTTCAGCAAACTGTTCCACTCACTCACAGTTTTATGAGGAATAAAAATCTAGCTCTTACCCCTTTCTTAACTGTACACAAACTTAACATCTAGGATGTCCTCTTGTGCTCTCCCCACATCTTCCATATAAATGAAAAATTTTATCAACCGATATCCTATAACTCCCTCCCAAAAGTTTATAGACCTCTATTCATATCAAACCTCTTTCTTCAGTCTATATACTCTCAACTGCCCTGGTAATCTACATTCCATAATCAATATCATCTTTGTTCTTTGCAGCCTTCCTTCAGATGCTTTATCTTTTGGAACCTAGGAGATTAAATCTGCACACAGTAGTCTGGGTGCAGTTGGATTAAGACCTAGTAAGGAGGCAAAATGACTTCCATATTCTTACATTACAGTGTTCACCATTATACACTATTTCACCATCACAATTATCCTCTACTGCAGTTGTATTTGCACTTTTCAGTTAAATATAATATGGATTTAATTTACTTAAATATTTTATTTGCATAAAATTTCTGCCCTAATATGAAGGACATCCTTAATATGTCTTTCAAATTAACCAGTAGTGTCATGATCTAAATGCATTAAGGTTAAAATATCTTTAACAAGAGATTTAAAAAGAATAGTAATAAATAATTAAAAAAAATTAATTCCAGAACTTGTGAAGATCTAGTTCTCATAAAAGGGATAATTTAAGTCCATTACTTCTATTTAAATTTGGTCAATGTAGCAAGATTTCACAGCTTTCTTTGTATAAAATAAAAAATCTATCACCATTAAGCCTTTGGTACATTGAGCACACTCTGCCCTACTGAAATGTTGCTCTTGCAAGAAAGAAATCATATCAAGTCCAACATCTTTACTAATGGCTTTATTGAATCTTAGGTTAGCAAGATAATTGATAATTATAGAGTTTCCCTGTCATCTGACTCTCGTGATGGTGATACAAGTGGTCCATTGTGTCGCCATTCCTTATGTTAAAGGTGTCTCAAAAGGTATAACCAAATTACTTAGATCTGTTGGCCTACTAGTGTCTTTCTGCCCTGTTAACAATATATCTACTTTTCTTGGTTTAGCTAAAGATATGCTTCTGTTGGAAGTTTATTTCCCACTTGGTTAGACTATAATAAATTTAATTTAATCCTTTATCCAAGTGTAAGCAAACAAAGTTTGGGTCTGAAGTATCTTCGTGACTGAGGCAACTCATGGTAAAGGAGAACCAAGCTCTCATCACTCCTTGTCTCAGTATCTGCCATAATGCAAAGCACATCTCCTTGCGGACATGTATAATGCTATGCATTATGGGAAGGGCCACTACCCAGACCAGTTTTGACCTTTATTGAGGTCTCGTCAGTCAGAGCCAGACCCAGAAGTGGTGATACTAAGGCAGAAGCATACTTTGATAATAAGCAAACAAAGTTTGTGCCTGAAGTGAGGTGATACTAAGGCTTCTGTCTTAGTATCACCACTTCTGGGTCTGGCTCCCACTGATGAGACCTCAATAAAGGTTGAAACCAGTCTGGGTTGTGGCCCTTCCCTTAATGCATAGCATTATACATGTCTGCAAGGAGTGAGAGATACTGAGACAAGGAGTGATAAGAGCTTGGTCCATCTTTACCATGAGTTGCCTCAGTCCTGAAGATACTTCAGGCACAAACTTTGTTTGCTTAGACTTGGATAAAGGATTAAACTAAATTTATTATAGTCTAACAAAGTGGAAAAAAACTTCCAACATCTTTCTCTAAATCCAGAGTAATTTAATAATAAGGTGGTACACCTTTTGGCAACTCATATAGGTAAATATGACTTCTCCATTGCTTCTGCCTTAGTATCGCCACTTCTGGGTCTGGCTCCCACTGATGAGACATAAAGGTCGAAACCGGTTGGAAACTTGGGTGATGAATGGCAATGCTGTAGCCCATGAAGGTTTAACTGAGGCTCGGCTTTTGCTGTCACCCAGGTCCTTGGTGGTGGTGGTGTGTGTGTGTGTGGGGGGGGGGGGTAATGAATGGCAGTGCTGTAGCCCATGAAGTTAACTGAGGCATGGCTCTTGCTGTTACCCCTCATATGACATATGAGCGGCTCTGCTCAGTGGTGGGGTGAGCCTGCCGCAGGGTAGAGCCAATGCTGAGATTTCTTCTCAGTGGCAAGGTGAGCCTGTTACTGAGGGGAACAATGCTGAGTTTTTGCAGTTTGACCTGTACTTGAACATTCAATAAAGGTCGAAACTGGTCTGGGTAGTGGCCTTTCCCTTAATGCATACCATTATACATGTCTGCAAGGAGATGTGGTTTGTATTATGGGAGATACTGAGACAAGGAGTGATAAGAGCTTGGTCCACCTTTACCACGAATTGCCTCAGTCTTGAAGATACTTCAGGCGCAAACTTTGTTTGCTTACACTTGGATAAAGGATTAAACTAAATTTATTATATGCTTCTGTCTTTGGCTCACCCTGGAGTCTATCAACTTCTTTCCTATTTTGGCCAAACACATAAATCAATGACTGTGCATTGTGATGAACGTTTAGACTATGTTAAGTTCTATGATCCAGAACTTTCAAGACTTGTAGAATACACTGTCACCACCAGACATTGAATCCTTTGGAAGAAAATTAAAATTTACCATGAAGGTAATAATTTCTTAAAATGTCTATACAAAAAAATGTTATGAAACTTTGTTACATTGACCAAATCTAAATAGATGTGATGGACTTAAATTATCCTTCTTATGGGAAAAAAGTCCTATTCACAAGTTCCAGAATTAAATTTTTTTTTATTTTTATTAATTATTAATAATATTATTATTATTTATTTTTTTAAAATCTCTTGTTAAAGTTATTTTTACTAGAACCTTAATGTATTTAGACCATGACACTTCATCATGTATGTACATTTTCATTGTTGAATCTACAGGTTTCTGTTTTTGTTATTTAATTTGAAATCCATAAAGATGCCCTTGATATGAGGGTGAAAATTTTATGGATATAATATTTATGTAATTATCATGTCTTACATTCCAATTTGTCAAGTTATTTGCAATTTTTGTTATGACCTCTGAACTTCAACTTTCTGTCCACCATAACTCCAAGATATTCTTGTAGATAAACTTATATGTTGGTTACACATGACTTTAAATTTTTCAGGAAATGACAACGTATACTAAAATATTAAATAAAATAAAATATTAAATAAAAAACTTTAAGCAATACCTTCCTATGTTTCGGCAATGTTACACTACCATCTTCTGGGAACATGAAACTATATGTGTATGCAGGCACTAACAACAAGCAAGTGAGCTCATTTGTTATCTTCATGTTAACTTTTTTTTTTCATAGTATTGGCTAATAACATCACATAAAACTAGAATGAATATTATTATTATTCAGGCCTCCATGGAGTCAAGAGACTCATCGTGGGAGGATCTTCCTAGAAAACACAAAGTCTATCATACCACTCCTTGAACACATTGACCATTCTTGCTCTCACCATTCCATCAGGCAATGCATTCCATGGTTCAACCACCCTCCATGCAAAGAAACCACTCCTCATCCTCTTGCTCACAGTTTCCTTTCGTAACTTCCAGGGATGGCCTCTTGTCATCACTGCTTCCCGCTGTTCAACTAAGCGAAAGAACTCTCCAGTGTCAACCCTGTAACCACCTCTCAACAGTTTAAAAGTCTCAATCATATCACCTCTCCTTCTTCTGTCCACCAAACTCTGCAGTCCACATTCCCTCAGCTGATCCTCATAACTCATTGTACAGTCCTGAAACCATCTTTGTTATCCGCCTTTGTACCCTTTCCACAGTTAATTTATCCTCTTCAAATCCTGGGGGCCAAATTTGAGAACAATACTCTAAGTGTGGTCTGATCAGAGTCTTATACAATGGAACGATAACTCTTTATCTCTGAAGGTCAGCATCCTTCTCAGTATTGCAGCAATTCTCTGGGTACCTTCATCACCTTTTGTAACATGTTCCCCAAATTTCAGGTTTCTATCAATCATCACCTCCAGATCTCTTATCTCCCCTGCTTCCTCCAGTACAGCTTTTCCAACAGAGTATGCTGCCTCCCACTGATGTATCCCAAACTTCAAGACTTTACATTTTGCTGCATTAAACTGATATTCCCCATTCATTTGCCCATCTGTCCAGTTTATTTAAATCCTATTGCAGGGCTGCCAAATCTGCACTATTAGTAGTAACCCTTCCTAGCTTCACATCATCTGCAAACAATTGAATATCCCCCTACAATCCACTTATCATGTCTTTGATATAAAGGTTAAACAATACAGGTCCCAGTACTGAACCCTGTGGGACCCCACTTGTAACCTTCTGCCTCCTTGATATTGTCTCACCATACACAACTCTCTGATACCTATCAGATAGCCAATCCTGAATCCAGTTGACCAATATGACATCCAGACCCATGTGCTGCAACTTAAATATCAGCTTATCATGTGGTACCCTGTCAAATGACTTTGCAAAATCCAAAAAAACAGCAGAATATGCCTTTCCCTCATCAACTGCTCTTGTCACTTTATTATAAAAGGCAATCATATTACTAAAGCAAGAGCGCCTCTTAACAAATCCATGTTGATTCTCACAGATAACATTACTCTCATCTGCCCAACGCTGTATATGGTTCCTCACTAATTTCTCCAATGATAATTTATTAAGCTGATGATATTTCACAAAATTTTAAATTGGTATTGTTGTAGTGCAAAAGCAACTTCCACAGGACAAAAGACACCACAGTCAAGTAATTGTGAAAACAGTTCAGACTGTAATAGCAAAAAGAACTAAACTGCTTTATCATTGGTTCTTTCATTAGTCATCATTGGTTATTTAACTTAAGATGGCTTAAAAATGACAGTTGTCCAAATTTTGGATATGCTATTGCAATAATAATCAGGATAACTTCTGTATAGTACCTTAATTTTCTACCATTTAATAAGTGATGCTTAGGATGTTCAATGGGTAGTTTGTTGGAAATGGAAAAACATGAAAGAGGGGAAGGGGAATAGGACTTATACCTGTTTTGTGGAATTTATACCTGTCTTGTGGTCCATTATGTTCTTCAAGAGAGGTATAAATGTTTTTACTCCTATTCCCCTCCCCCTCTTTCATGTTTTTCCATTTCTATAGAACACTTGAAAAACAAGCCCTCACATAACTGCAGTCAAGCTTACTGCTATGTTGATAATGTGTTAGCCATTTAGCTCTCTGGTCCAGTCATATTAAATACATTTGTCATAATCATTTTTCATTAAAACAGCCAGCATACAGAAATACTTTCTATTTATTTCTAAGAGAAGAAAGAAGCAAAAAAGAAAGAAACTTCTTAGTCACACATCTTTTAAATGGCTTATTATATTTCATAGGGCCATAGCATTTGTTTCAATGACAGATCTTTTACTTCTATATACAAGTAGCCATGAAGAAAATTGATGTGCAGACTTTGTTTGCTTATACTTGGATAAAGGATTAAACAAGAATCTATCATTGGTTCTTTCATTAGATAGTCATCATTGGTTATTGAGCAGAATATGGCTTAAAAATGGCAGTTTTCCAAATTTTGGATACATTTAATCATCATCATCAAATTCCTGCCATGTACCCTCAAGGGGGTGTACAGGATATGATACTAAGTACTACATGTAAAATTTACATCATTACTAACTTCCTATCTACAATATTCTCCAAATCAGTCTGTTACTTGTCAAGACTCCAACGTTATCAGATCTTATATTTCTATCGTCTAAGGCACATTGTACCGTATCAATCCACCTATGTCCACACGGTTAGCCTAGTGGCTTTGCGCTTTGCAACCATATACCTGGGGAAGGAGTGTCCTAGATTCGATTTGTGTCAACGACGTGAGGAGCTCAAGGATCTTCCTCAGCCACAGCCAAGTTAGCTGGT
This sequence comes from Typopeltis vanoorti, assembly GCF_054136105.1. Classification (NCBI taxonomy): domain Eukaryota; kingdom Metazoa; phylum Arthropoda; class Arachnida; order Uropygi; family Thelyphonidae; genus Typopeltis; species Typopeltis vanoorti. The sequence goes on along the minus strand of NC_143559.1, from coordinate 15,687,692 downwards.
CTTGGGCGTGGACAGCAGGATTTATTCCACCAGTTTATCTGGGGTTTTTATCCCTCAAGCAGGCAAACCGGCCAGAGGATGCACACGGATTACAGTCGGGAATACTGACCCAGCCATAGGTCTGATTCATCAGCCTATGCTGGTTGCGAGCCCACATAAAATTTTGGGGGACTAGATGGTACCGTGAACTCCCATATAAAGGAGGAACGCTGTATTATCACACGGAATTTATTTAATCCCCCTATATCTTGGACTTCCTCTGGATCGTTTTCCTGCCAACCTGGCAAAGAACACTTGCCAGGTTGGCAGGATCTTTCTTCGCCCATTCTGTTTAAGTGACCATACCACCTGAGATTAGCTCTGCTAACGCATTCCTGGATGCTGACAATGTCAAGTTCTTTCCTAATATCCTCGTTTTTAATATGATATTGACATTGATGCCATCTGTTCATGCCTCTAATCTTTCTCAGGATTCTCATATCTGCAGTCTCTAGTCTTTGGTCAAGTGTTTTACTTCTGACCCCAGCTCTCAGATCCATAAGTTAAAACTGGTTTGAACACTGTCTTGCACACAGCTAATTTAGTGTTCCGACTAATTTCTCTCTTATTCCATATTAATTTATTCAATTGACTTCCTACCATACCAGCTTTGTTGATTCTGTTGTCCGTTTTCATATTTAATTTACCATCTTCACTAAAAATCATGCCTAAGTAGCTGAAATGTTTCACTTGTTCCACAGGTTCTCTGTTCACAACGCAGTTCACATTTTCAATGATTCTACCTATTTTCATTGTCTTTATCTTTTTATTGCTGTCCTTCATACCATATCTATTACAACAGTTATTCAATTTAGTCAGGGAATCTTGCAGACTTGTAGCAGATTAATTTAGAAGTATAACATCATCCGCATAAAGCAAAGAGCTGACATTAACATCTCCAATTTTGATATCATGTTTAATACCACTTTCCTTCATAATGCGATCCATATAGATAAAGAATAACAGAGTGGATAATGTACATCCTTGTCTCACACCAGATTTAACATTAAACCATCTTCCTGTACTTCCTTCGATTCTAACTGCTCACTTACAACTCAAATACAGACTAAGTATTGCTTGATATAATGCCCCATTAACACCATAAACAATCGTGGTTTTCTTCAATAATCTTTGTGTATTTTAGTCTACAGTTCACATCTGAGAGCTGCTCAACTTTTATTCACTTTAAAACTTTCTTACATGTCATTCTTTTCAATATGAAATTCAATTTTATTCTGCTCAAGACTAAATAGTGATCACTTCCAATTTCAAATCCTCTGTACACTCTGGTGTCCTGCACCAGGGAGAAAACATCACTATCAACAATAACATAGTCAATGAGACTTTTCTTATACCTTGCTGCTTCTCTCCATGTGAATTTGTGCACATTTTTATGTTGGAACATGGTGTTAGTAATAACCAGTCCATGTCCTGAGCAGAAATCCAACAGGTATTTGCCATTATTATTAATTTTGCTCTTTTTCCAAATTTTCCCAAAATATTTTTGTATGTCTGACAATCATTTCCTACTCTGTTATTTAGATCCCCAACAAGGACCAGCTTTTCCTTTTTCATTGTGTCAGTTGCTTTCTCTAAAGACTCAAATAATTCCTCCACTTCTACCTTAATAGAACCTTCTGTGGTACCATAGGCACAAATAAGTCTCATTGTCCAGTTTCCCATTCTGATATTTGCCCACATCACTATACTTGAGACTGCTTGCCATTCAAGAAGATTAGCCTCACATTTAGTGTTGAATACTATGGCTACTCCTTCTTTTCCTTGATTTTCATTGCCTGAATATAACATTTTGTATTTATTGCGTGAGATCTCAAAAAGATCTCACCAGTTTTTGTCTTTTTTGTTTCAGTCACCTCTATTATGTCGATCTGGTACTTATCTAATTTCTCAGTCAGCTAGCTCCATTTCTTTGCCATTCATGCTTCTTATGTTGATAGTACCAATCTTTAACTCTGGTGATGTTGAGTTGGGATGCGTTTTCAGATCAGTTTTCAGATTTCGGATACATTTAATTACATTACGATTTATACATTATGTATACATTGTGCATTTTCTTGGTATTTTTAATTTAATTTATAACCAAGTTAAAAAAAAACTTCTTCCTCTAACTTACTGTTGTAATAATGCAATTATAATAATAATAATAAATATAATTGAGACTTACAATCTTCTGAAAGGGTTATACAGAATTTCAGTAGATGGAATTTTTAATTTTATGGAGGGTGGGGAAAGGATGCAAGTTCATCCTTAGAAGTTGAGACTGAATGCTGTCAAGAAGGGGGTGAGGGCTAGATTTTTCTCTCATAGAGTGGTGGGTGATTACAATGGATTGCTGTTGGATGTTGTGTGTGCAAGTAGCATGAATGAATTCAAGAACAGTCGTTGCGAATAGTATGGCCTCTCTTGATGAGTTCCTGACTCCCTGTAGGTCTTAATAATAATAATAATATGTGACACCTTTTCACTACTTATACATGGAATATATATCACTTCTGCATTATTTCAACCTTGGTATATCTTCTGGGTCTTAAGCTAGCTAGCTAGCTCCTATTGATGATACTTCAGATTTTGGCAAGGTAAATACTTTGCTTTTCTTTCCTCTGTTTTTCACTATGATATTTTAATTTTATTTTACTGGTGCTAGTGGTGGTTCTTCCCCCCCTCCCTCCCCCACTGGTACTGGATTATGATTGCAGGTTGTGTAGTTAATATCTACATTATGGGGTTATTTTTCCCCATATCACTTCCCTAAAAGATAAAGCATTTGCTGGTGGTGTAAAATTGTTTCTATATCACAAGATTATTTAATTTTCAGTTTTACGCAAGGTTTCTTTTATAATCAAATGCAGAGGTTTTAGTCCTTCCCTTTCTCAAGATATTGTTACCATTTCCTCTAAGGATGCAAACTCTAGGAATTGAAATTACAGGATGTGACGAAGCAAGACAAGTGACTAAGTTTTAAAAAGAGATAGTTGGGCTGGCAAGATTTGTTCTTTCACAGCGTATAGTGGAGGGAAATATTTAATTGTAGTTAAAGATGTGGAAATGAGGAATAAACTACTAGAGGGTTATACATTCCGAGGTAGCACAATAATTCCTATAATGGTAGAAAACCAAGTTAAAATAGTAAAAATCGAGAGATTTCCAGTGGAATATATAGAAAAGTAATGAAATTCTTATTCAGACATTTTCAAAATGGGCTAAAATCAGTAACATACAAATGGATATATCAGGCAAAGATCCAAACTGGCTTTCTGGTGAGGTTATCTTCAACAATGGATATGAAGATACCCATACCAGATGTCAACATCAGTACAACAAGTAATGATGTAACAACATTAGTTGAAATTTAACAATAATGAATCTAACATAACAACTGAACAGATGCAAGCCTAAATGCAAACAAATGAAACTGTTATACGATTAGAAATTGGAGAAGAAACAGAAAAGTAAGTAAGACATCTGAAAGAACTTAATATTCAGACAAGGTCATCAAAAAGAAAAGATGAATTAATAAAAAAAAAATTAAAAGATGAACTAAAAAAAGGAACAAAATCTAAAAGGAGAAGGCATGATAAAAAAAAAAAAAAGAAAGAAAGATGGAGAAGTTGTGGATCATCAAATGAAGACTCCTTGGGTTCAGAAGAGTTTATGGACTATGAGGAACCATTTCATGCTAATAAAGGGAAAGCGAGAGATACAATTTAAGGAAAAAACAAAGTTTCCTAATGCAAAGTGTTCTCGGTATAATTATCATCTACATGAAAAGAAAATAACTAGCTTTCAAATCAAGAATGGTAGCCATGAAAATGTAATAATGGCAGGAAACTAAAAAAAACTGGAAAAGAATTTACAAGAAGCGGGCTTCACAAACTGAAGACCTCATCAAGTTCATCCAAAGTTTAGAAGTTAAAGACTTACCAGTGACTTCACTAATCATATAATTTTCCCTTCTTCATTGATTCATTAAATATACAAGGATTCTACAGGCCAGTTAAACAAAAAACTGTATGGAAACTTATGTTGTGCCTTAATATCAGGTTTTTGTTTCTCCAAGAAACATACGTCTGCAAATTGATACAAAATTAATAGCGGAAAACTCACGTACAAAGTTTATTTAATAGTATTAATTTTGTATCGATATGTCTACTCACGGTATACCTCTTTTAAAACATACTTCTGCAAATATAAAGATATAAAAACTTTAATAGATGGATATCCACTTCTTTCTTATTGGATCTTAGGAAGATTTAACAAAGCTGCAGTGGAGGTTCTTATTCTTGCCATTCCCCCCCCCCCTTGATCATTCAGTAATATCCAAAGGGTTGCAGAAGGGACAATTTTGACAATAGGCTGAAAATACTGCAGATGTGTAATAAGGTTTATAAATGTTTATGCTCCATCCAATAGAACAGTTAGACGAAAATTTTTCCAGAAATTACAGCCATATATGGTGCCCACTCTATCATAGCAGCTGGAAATTGGAATTGTATTGAAAACCCCGACATTTGACAGATTAGAGGATGCCCCAGAAGTGGAAAAGTGGGATATGCACAGATAAAAAATATGTCTGCTAGTTGTATAAAGAGAGAAGCTGGTTCATAAAAAACCAATGCAGTGGTATACAATGCAGCATCACATTAAAAACATCAGTATGGAGAAAACTGGAAAGGCAGAAAGAAATTTTAAAATAAGAATACAGCAGCACTTAGCAGATAACCCTTCAGCTGCATTCTTCAATAGACAGTTCACCAAATTCTGTGAAGAAAGGATTACCATATTTAAAATAAGAATACAGCAGCACTTAGCAGATAACCCTTCAGTTGCATTCTTCAATAGACAGTTCACCAAATTCTGTGAAGAAAGGATTACCATATTTAAAATAAGAATACAGCAGCACTTAGCAGATAACCCTTCAGCTGCATTCTTCAATAGACAGTTCACCAAATTCTGTGAAGAAAGGATTACCATATTTTTCGTACGATAAGATGCACTGGACTATAAGGTGCACCCCCAATTTATGAGACAATTTTTAGAAAAAAAAAATTATTATATAAAAATATTCACAAACCTTAAATTTAATTTATTATTACCATAACTTGTACCAGCAGCATTCAGTTCATCTTGGCACTATCACTTGTCTTGTTACTGTCATTTTTGTAGTATTGTCTAAACTATTGTTAATCACTCTCTTCAAAAACTGTCATCTTCAGTACCATCCATTGCGTTACTTATGCCTCATTTTTTGAAGGACTTAATAATCATCTCTTCTTTTACAGCTTCCTGTTAATTTTTCACCAGTTACACACCTCTGAAATTGCCGGCCGTTTCATATGTCTAGTTGCCGTAAAATCGTGATTTGGCTTTTGTTTCACTCCTCCCACATAAACTTTTTAAACAGTTTATTAATCAACACGTCCAAGGGTTGTAAATTGACTTATAAGGCCTCCAGGAATGATAACTAATTCTGTATTCATTCCTTTTAGAAACTTCTTGGTTGATTCTGTTTTATCTGCTCTAATTTGATCCCACACTAACATTGCACGCTTTTTAGACAACACACCTGGACGTTTTGCCCATATCTTTTGTAGCCATAATTTCATTCCTTTTTCATCAATCCAACCTTTATCTTGAATGTGGATAAAATGCCATGGGGAATTTCATCTTTTGGTAATGTTTATCTTTTGAGGATTGACATGGGGGGGGGGGGGGCTAGTTTTGTTCTGTCCACACAAAAAGCTAAAACTACAGTGCAGTGATTATTTTCGTGATTTGTTGTTTTTATCACTATTGATTGGTACCTTTTGTATCTACAGTGCGATTTGAAGGAACATCAAATGTTAGAAGCACTTCATCCATATTCACAATTTGATATTACAAATCTATGAATTTTATAATTTTAGCTTCATAGTCAAGCAGCATTTTTTGGGATAGAGTGGTTTTCATACGAATGCATAGCCCATGTCTTTTCATAAATCTAAAGCACTATGAAGGTGATCTGGTATAAAATGGCATAAAATCTGTAATGCCATTAGCAGCCCTCCATCGTTTTGCTTCAAAAATTACCTTTTTCGTAGAAACAGATATTCCAATACTTTGGTGATTTGTTATTTAAATTTTCATTTGTACTTCCAATTCTGGCAATTTTTCAAAGTGCACATGGAATTTTTTCTTATGTTTACTATGCAGTTTCAATTCTTCTGGTTTTCTCCACTTCCAAATCATTTTTTCTGTTGGCAGTGGACCAAAATGTCTTTCTGCTGCTCTGTTTCCATGTTGTTTTCATAATTTATCACAACCAATTTATAACTCATTATATTCTTTTTTGTTTTACACTCATGTTTATAGTTTTATGACAATAAAAAATTCAACAATTATAAAAATAATCCAAATGAACCATTCAAAACCGCATACACTCGCCCACTAACTACTATTGACACTGGTATAAAGTTTTTTTATGTAAATTGAGGATTCCCACATATGCAGCAAGACACATATTTGGCTCGTATCAAAAAAACGTGGGCATCCAAGACTTACCCGGTATCACCTACCTTCAGACCATAAGACACACCACAATTCTAAGTCAATTTCTCAACGTAAAAAGGTGGATCTTATGGTCTGAAAAATACGGTAAACAAGTGTTGGAAATTTTTTTGCACTTGATTAGACTATAATAAATTTAGTTTAATCCTTTATCCAAGCGTAAGCAAACAAAGTTTGCTCCTGAAGTATCTTCAGGACTGAAGCAACTCGTGGTAAAGGTGGACTATGCTCTATTCACTTGTCTTAGTATCTTCCATAATGCAAAGCACATCTCCTTGCAGACATGTATAATGCTATGCATTAAGGGTAGGGCCACTACTCAGACTGGTTTCGACCTTTATTGAGGTCTCATCAGTGGGGACCAGACCCAGAGGTGGTGATACTAAGGTGGAAGTAATGGAGAAGTCATATTTACCTATATGAGTTGCCAAAAGGTGGGTGTCTCACCTTATTATTATTTCTCTGGATTTAGAGAAAGATTTGGAAGTTTTTTCCCACTTGGTTAGACTATAATAATAAATTTAGTTTAATCCTTTATCCAAGTGTAAGCAAACAAAGTTTGCACCTGAAGTATCTTCAGGACTGAGGCAACTATTGGTAAAAGTGGACTAAGCTCTCATCATTTGTCTTGTCCTGAAGATACTTCAGGTGCAAACTTCATTTGTTTACACTTGGATAAAGGATTGAACTAAATTTATTATATTATTACAGTAAACAAGAATATGACTTTTTGGCATTTTTAATTTAATTTATACCCACATGAAAAAACTTTATACAACTTACTCTAATTCAAAGGATTATCTAATCCCTTAGTTCACTCTTAGCTTGACCATCTTTTATGGGTAGTATTCATATTATATTCATATTACAAAGGAAACTAGCAACCTTATCTGCTTTGCTAAGGACCAGCTATCTCCTTTATCACAGAAAAGAACTGTTAATATTTGCTTTGAAGAATGTAAGAAATATGTATGCTGCCATAATTATGGTAACTCAGGATTAGTAGACCATGTGTTGGACACCCCTTCACACAGAATTAATTGGAAGAAACTACAGTAATGACATAAAGCTGCTGTAAGCTGAGAGATGATTTTTGGAGTAAGCAATGAAGGACTCATTATACCCCAACAGGTACAAAGGCTGCTTTAATTTATCCAAAATTTGATAGACTTGTAACCTTTAAGAGATATGATGTAGTCAGTGCCCACTGAGCTTGGAGGTGGTCTTAAAACAATAGTTTTTTTAACTTTTCTTCCTTCATTACAGTTTGAATTGTTTCCACAATTACTTGGTAATGTTTTTAAATTGAATCCTAATCACCTTTGCAAGAACATCATACATAAGTTAAGGTTTAAATAACCTTTTATTACTATGGAGGTCACCGAAGAGCACATGCTTTATGAGTTCAAATTTAGCAACATTGCTGTTAACACTGCAAAAAATGTGTAAGAAGTATATGGCAATAATGTTTTGAATGCGCGAGTAGCCAAAAGGTGTCCAACCTTATTATTAAAATACTCTGGATTAGAGATAGTTGTTGGAAGTTTTTCCACTTGGTTATACTATAAATTAAAGATACCAACAAATTATATATGGTTTAATCCTTTAACCAAGTGTAAGCAAACAAGGGGGGGGGGGGTTGCACACCATGTGAAAATGAGGATAAGTGGAATTTGACTCTACTGGGCTCTTTGGACATGACGGAAATTCCCACGATCAGTGGTGAGCTAAAAGGGGCTTGCGCAAGCCCTTTGTTCAATTTTTCTCGAATTTTCGAGCCCCTTGTTCTTGTTTAGTAATCTTGTAGAACTAGAAAATACCACTGTGGAATGTTTACATGCTACTATAATTGCTACTTTAAATTCATATGGATTTTCTGATAACTATATAAAAAATCATTTTATTGCATTTTGTTCATTAAGCTAGTGTAATGTAATGTTAGGAAACAAATCAGGTGTTGCAATCAAACTTCTACAAAAATTTCCCAGCATTGTGATTTGGCATTGTGCTCATCGTTTACACTTAGCATTAGATGATTCGATAAAAAACATTAAAGAAATAAATCATTTTGAAGTATTTATGGATAAATTATATGCTTTTTATCATCAATCACCAAAAAAATCAACGAGAATTAAATACTATTGCAAAAGACCTTGGTATCTAAATTTTAAAGATCGGCCATGTGTTTGGACCATGATGGGCAGCTTGCAGTTTACAAATGGCTCTTGCTTTGTGGAAATATTATCCATCTTTATGCAAGCATTTTGCATCGAACGATAAATATAAGGACATTTTAAACCACCTTCTCAATTTGGAATTTTTAAAAGATCTAGCATTAATGATTGATATCCTACAGGAATTATCATATCTGTCAGAAGCTCTACAAAGTCACAATATAAGTATTATAAGGGCTAAGTTAGGCCTTTTTTTTTTTGCTTGATGATGCAAGCCCTTTGTTGAAATTTCCATAGCTCACCACTGCCCATGATCACTGGTGAATATTAGCTCCATCAGCATTTTTGATATGACATGCACCATAAAAGCCCATTGAGCCCCCCCCTCCCCCGTATCGTTTTTACAGTAAATTCACAAATTATTTCCTTTCTTTTAGGCTTGCACGGTGATCTGAGTACATTTTTGAAAATTATGGAGACAACTACCATGTTTAAGTAAAACTTTAGTTTAATATAACTGAACTCTACATTCAACATTTCGACCTTTATATCAAGGTCATCTTCTGAAGCATATGCTATATACAGAGAACAAGCTACACTACAATCTATCTGGTTTGTTAAAGTTACTGACCAACCTTTACAACAATTGTTGACCTGACCTCTAGTGAAGAAAAAAAAAAAAAAAGAATATACATCAACACTAGAGTCTTGATACATCAACGCATGGGCGACAAACGCCGCTAAACACATTCCTTAGCTACCTGAACAAACAACACGAACACATACAATTTACCATCAAAATTGAAAATCAGAACTCGCTCCCATTCCTAGACACCCTAGTCACATGTCTTCCCTCAGGCAGTCTATCCTTCATGGTCTACCGAAAACCAACACACACGGGTCAATACATACATGCTAATTCGTACCACCATTCATCACAAAAATATGGAGACATTAACATCCTTAAAAACAGCCATAACAATTTGCTCTAACCAGCAAGTCCGGAAGCAAGAACTAAAAATCATCAGCGACACATTCATAAATAATGGCTATAACAAAAACACCATCAATAAAATACTCCATAAAACATCAACAAAAAAGAATCTAGATTACAGTAAAACCATAGCCATCCCATACATTAAAAGGTTATTGGAAAAAATCAACAGAATCCTATACCATTATAACCTCAATGCCACCTTCAAGCCACCTATTAAACTTAAAAACATATTCAACTCCTCTAAGGACCCTCTCTCCTCCCATTGCCACATCCTGGAGTTTATTGTATCCACTGCACCTGTAACTTACCATACATTGGTGAAACAGGATGCACAATCCCTATATGTAAGAAAGAACATATAAGACACATTAAATATAAACATTATGGTGAAGCAGGCCTCTCAGATCACGCACTCAACACCTTACACCAAATCGACTGGAAAAGCATCTGCTCTTTACACTATAAAAAAACCTGGTACGAAAGGAAATTTAAGGAAGCCTGCAAAATTCTGATAAACCACCCAAATATCAACAACAGTGGTGGCATGAACATTCCAAGAATTTGGATGGCACAATTCAGCCTATCTAATACATAAGATCCAGCATAAGTCAGGACTCTAGCCAACTTCTAGCTAGTATTAGAAACCTTTCCATACCAACTGGTTGGAATGTACATGTATAATCATATTGTAAATATATATATATATATATATATATATATATATATATTGTATGTATGTATATATACGTATGTAATAAATTTTTTAACCTTGGGGATATTGTATATTAGGATAACCAAGTTATTTTATAAACTTGGTTATTTTAACTCCTAATCCCAAGTATGCAAACAATTAAGTTTGTGCCTGAAACAAAGTTCAAGTCTAAAGATGATACAACACAGGGCAACTCATTGTAAAGGTGGGTAAAGCTCTGATCACTATTCTTAGTATTTTCCCATAATGTAAAGCACATCTCACTAGAAGATGTATACTGCAATGCATTATGGGTGGGGTCACTACCCAGACCAGTTTCAACCTTTTTTTGAGGCTCCTCAGTGAGTAGCTAGACCCTAAATACCAAGGTTATAGTAATATGGAGCATTATCAACTTTACCTATAGAAGTTGCAACAAGGTGTTTTTATTTTTAATAAAAATCTCTGGAGGAGATATAGATGTAATAAATTTTTTAACCTTGGGGATATTGTATATTAGGATAACCAAGTTATTTTATAAACTTGGTTATTTTAACTTTTATTTTGCCCTGGTGTTGTATCATCTTTAGACTTGAACTTTGTTTCAGGCACAAACTTAATTGTTTGCATACTTGGGATTAGGAGTTAAAATAACCAAGTTTATAAAATAACTTGGTTATCCTAATATACAATATTCCCAAGGTTAAAAAATGTATTACATCTATATCTCCTCCAGAGATTTTTATTAAAAATAAAAACACCTTGTTGCAACTTCTATAGGTAAAGTTGATAATGCTCCATATTACTATAACCTTGGTATTTAGGGTCTAGCTACTCACTGAGGAGACCTCAAAAAAGGTTGAAACTGGTCTGGATAGTGACCCCACCTATAATGCATTGCAGTATACATCTTCTAGTGAGATGTGCTTTACATTATGGGAAAATAATAAGAATAGTGATCAGAGCTTTACCCACCTTTACAGTGAGTTGCCCTGGTGATGTATCATCTTTAGACTTGAACTTGTTTCAGGCACAAACTTAATTGTTTGCATACTTGGGATTAGGAGTTAAAATAACCAAGTTTATAAAATAACTTGGTTATCCTAATATATATATATATATATATATATATATGTATATTAGGGTTACAAAGTAATTTTATAAACTTGTTTATTTTACTCCTAATCCCAAGTAAGCAAACAGTTAAGTTTGCGCCTGAACATAGTTCAAGTCTAAAGGTGGTGCAACACCAGGGCAACTCATTGTAAAGGTGGGTAAAGCTCTGATCACTATTCTTAGTATTTTCCATAATATAAAGCACATCTCACTAATAGATGTATACTGCAATACATTATGGGCAGCTAGACCCTAAATACCAAAGTTTTAGTAATACAGAGCCTTATCAATTTTACCTATACAAGTTGCTACAAGGTGTTTTTATTTTGAATAAAAATCTTTGGAGGAGATATAGATGTAAATAAGTTTTTTTACCTTGGGTAATGTATATTAGGGTTACCAAGTAATTTTATAAACTTGTTTATTTTACTCCTAATCCCAAGTAAGCAAACAATTAATTTTGCGCCTGAACGTAGTTCAAGTGGAAAGGTGGTGCAACACCAGGGCAACTCATTGTAAAGGTGGGTTAAGCTCTGATCACTATTCTCTGATCACTATTACTATAACCTTGGTATTTAGGGTCTAGCTACTCACTGAGGAGACCTCAAAAAAGGTTGAAACCAGTCTGGGTAGTGACCCCACCCATAATGTATTGCAGTATACATCTTCTAGTGAGATGTGCTTTACATTATGGGAAAATACTAAGAATAGTGATCAGATCTTTACCCACCTTTACAGTGAGTTGCCCTGGTGTTGCGCCACCTTTAGACTTGAACTACGTTCAGGTGCAAACTTAATTGTTTGCTTACTTGGGATTAGGAGTAAAATAAACAAGTTTATAAAATTACTTGGTAACCCTAATATACATTACCCAAGGTAAAAAAACTTATTTACATATATATCTATATATACACACACACACACTTGTTGTTGTGCCCAATGTAATTCTGCAACCAACAGATAATATTAATAATAGGACTATAGCGTTGATGTATATTCTATTTTTATTTTATTTTATTTTATTATTTTTATTTTTTTTCTTCACTAGAGGTCAGGCCAACAATTGTTGTAAAGGTTGGTCAGTAACTTTAACAAACCAGATAGATTGTAGTGTAGCTTGTTCTCTGTATATAGTACATATGATCCAGAAGATGACCTTGATATAAAGGTCGAAACATCGAATGTAGAGTTTAGTTATATTAAACTAAAGTTTTACTCAAACATGGTAGTTGTCTCCATAATTTTCAAAAATGTACTCGGATCACCGTGCAAGCCTAAAAGAAAGGATTCAGATCATCCATGGAAATGATACTCACAAGCTGTGCAATCGGTACGGTAAGTTAAAGATACGTACTTCTCTCCTGATCAATTGACTGGCCTTTTTAAAGAGATGCAGAGATAATAACCTTATTCCTATCTGCATCAAGTTGAAAAAGAAATTTACGTCTGCTAAAGCATTCCGTATATATGACCGCACAGAGAAAGCAATGCTTAGAGAACAGATACAGACAGCCTGCCAAAACCTAGCAATAACTCAAAATTTAGTTTCAAAATTGCAGTCTGAACTATCGAGCTATATAAATCCAGATATTCTACAAATACTGGAAAGAATTACTGACAATTCAGCCAAATATACCCTGGAAAATAACAATGGGGAAATATGGCTGTCTATCACAAGAATCCAACCAATCAGGAGATCTCCGCCCCGGTAAACACCTCCAACAATGAACAGCAAAGGAGCGACCAACCACCGGCAAGCAAGAACCATGTGATCAACCTATCAAGCCACACCTTAAACAGCGGTGAACTTGTGCTACTGGATAACGATCTTAACTACGCAATAGCACCTAAAAAGCTAAACAAATTGGATTTCATATACCACATAGAAAGAGGCATCAGATCTCTACCCAACAATATAGCTGATAAAATACAATTAGAAACTAGTAATGTCCTGAACAATAGGAAAACCATACATAACAATCTCACAAAAACGGAACTAGCAGCACTAAAGTCATTAAAAGCCAACCAAGGCATAATAATAACGAAATCGGATAAAGGCAATGCCACTGTCGTCCTTGACAGGTCAACATACATACTTCAGATGAATCAACTAGTAGCCGATAAAACACCTACAAGCTGGTAAACTATAACCCAATAAACAGGATAAAAAATAAAACAGAGAAACTGCTTAAGTCTTCTTGTCCACCAGACATGGTTAAAAAAACTCATACCCCACTACACCCGCTCCCCCAGAATATATGGTGTCCCGAAAATACACAAACAAAATGTGCCACTCCGACCTATTGCGGAAGGAATAAATAGTCCTAGTTACCACTTAACCAAGAAATTAGCGTCGACACTCAAGGAGTTGGTAGGTCATTCCCCCTCCTACACAATGAACACAACACTTTATAAACAAAATTAAAAACATAACACTTGACAAAGACGACTTATTAGTCAGTTTTGACGTTTCTCTCTTTTCACAAATGTCCCCATCAATGACACAATTCTCTTACTACAGAACAAATTTCCAGCTGACATTACGGCCCCTCTTTGCCCATGTACTACAGTTCGGTTACTTCGTGTGGCAAAACAAATTTTACCTACAAAAAGAAGGTGCAGCCATGGGCTTCCCACTATCCCCCCCAATCGCTAACTTTTACATGGAAACTTTTGAGCAAAGGGCTCTTGATTCAAGAGCCCTTTGCTCTCGAAAAAAATTGAAAGCAAAATTTTTTCTGTGCACAGTTAATAGGTGTGTGCACTCGCTTTTTGACCATGCACAGAGGGAACATTGACCACAGGGTTGGTACTTGGCCCCTTTTGTTTAATTTATATATTAGTAATATAGGAAATGATTTGATGAGAAATATTTAGTTGATGATGAGAAATATTTTGCTGATGATGCAAAACTGGGAAGAGTGATAGTAAATTAAGGTGATGTAGAGATCCTGCAGAATGACTTAAATAGGCTAGCAATATGGACAAGGACAAATAGCTCCCAGTTTAATGTGACCAAGTGTAAGATGGCACACTTTGAAAAGATTACAAGCTCTGTACTGTATTGATGGATCTGAACTGCAAGAAACTGAGGTCAGTGACTTTGGGGTGGGAGGATTGTGGACAGGAATTGAAGTTTAGGGGACATATTGTGAATGTAGTCAAAAACAGCATATCAAATTATGCAGTTATTGAAGAACACACTAATAAGCAGGGATAGAGGAATAGAAAAGCTATTCCCATTTATTTAGCTTTATTAAGGCTACATCTGGACTACAGATTTTGTGTGTGTGGGGGGGGGGAAATGAGGAAGGTGCACAGGATCCAGATGAGCGTGATGAAGATTGTGGCAGGTCTATGGAATGCTTCGTGTGAGAATAGATTGATGATCTGTGGGCTTCAAAATTAGCTGATAGGCAAAGAAGAGGAGACATGATAGAAGCATTTCAGTCATTAAAGGGTTTTTATAGGACTGACACTGAAGACTTTCAGTACATGGCTGGAAGAAAGAGTGGTCACCTATAAAAAGTATGGTTAGCAAGGTTGTTTGGAATAGATATTTTGCTTGGAGGGTGATGAATGTGCCAGAGGAGTTGTAAGTACTTCATCAGTGAATGAGTTTAAGGAGAGCTATGACAGGTATTGTGTGATGTACAGGTATTGTGTGATGGCATGATGTTTTTGACTCTATGGAGATGCCTGTATTATAATAAATAATAATATATCTTCATCTAGATTACTTGTATTCAGAGGCAATTGACTTCACATTACACCTCAGCATCCTATAATATACAGCACATTATCTTTTCAGCATGTATAATTGCTTCAAACACTCAACATCTTTATTACTGTCCTTTTTTACTCCCTATGGTATCTTCCTTTTCCAGTCTATATTTTTATAATAAAATAACTTACAGTAATCATCATCTTTTTTTTATTCACTGATTCAGTCTTCCTAAACATTTCATTATTATTTCCATCCAGGATTATAGCACCATTTCATTAGATATCTCTTTCTATATCTTTCTGCTTCACACCACTGCCACATTTTTTTCACTACTTTTCCATCTTCAGTAAAAATAATTCCTTTGCTGTCATCAGTAGCACTTGATCTTCTGTCTCTCTCTATCTCTTGTCTTTATGTTATATCCATTTCCATCTGCATATTGTTCTGACTCAAAACGTTTCACTAATTTGCAAACAGGATTGGAAGGAGACCCAAAAAAAACATGACACAGAAGCCCAGAGAGCTTTTCTGACATACCTTTGACAAGGGATAGAACTCTTGAAGTGTCTTCCTGAGAAGAATGTGGATTAAGATCATGGCTATTTATTATTCTAGAGATGAGATTCTAGAAAGTTGTAAACCTTAGAAACTAAATTTAATTAGCATCACTTCTTGTTCAAAGAGATTCTGTGGAGAATAATGTGTGCACATGATGAGCCAACATTTTGATAATTCTTGACTGCTGAGAAAGATAATCTGCAGTATCATCCACGTATCACTTTCTTTTTAGTTTCCTCTGTAGACTGAAAAACTGTAGACTTTCATTAGGTTGGCTGTATAGTAAAGGAAGATGTTTTTAATTGTTTTCTTGTGTAAATTTGATTCTTGGATGGCCATAATTAATTAGATCCATCCTCTCTCCTGTTTTCATCCTAAAATAGCCTAATGGGAGTATATAGATTTTCAGTATGCAGAAAGAAAACTAATACAGGGAGATAATTGATGTCGCTGCACATCATAATCAATCTTCTCAGAAGTTCAATAATTATGGAAATGTTGGTTCAGCATATGTCCACATTATCTACAGAATCTCTTCTGGGATAAGACTTGATCTACTCTCCTGTCTGATGTTTATAGCTCTGACTCATCTTTACAATAATGAATAATCATAGCATTCATCCTTCTTCTCCTTAAGAAGACACTTCAAGCATTTTTATCCTTTTCAAAGTTTTGTCAGAAATGCTCTGCAGGCTTCTATACCAAGTAAATCTTTGTGTCTCTATCCTGTTTGCAAATTACTAACCTTCTTATGTTCTTTGAAGAATTAATTTCCTTCTCTTTACCAACCAGCAGTATACCAAATTCCTTGCTTAAGCACTCGTTTGTATTATGGACAGATGAGCAAATCTGTGATGGTACATTTAGAAGAGTATCAAGATTATATTAAATTCCATAAGTCAGATTGATCTGATCTTGCCAGTCATGCTATTATGTCCATACACATGGTTCATTGATAAAAAAATACTTTTCTGGTCTTGAGAAGTTGTCTTACTTAGGCTTGCCAGACATCCCATATTTTATTTCGAATTTTGCTGTCTCGTATTGTACTTGTAGGGACAGCCTGATGTACTGTATTTTAATGAAAAGATAAAATTATAAATATTGTGTTAAGCAATTATAATTTTCAATATTCTTTTCGAATAATCCAATATTCCTTTCGAGTAAGCCATAAAAACTTACAATTTGAGGAAATTAATTGTATTTACAGTTTATGGCTGTGACAATCCTATTCATTGGTCGCTTTTTATTTAGTATAAGCATTTTATTTATAATTCTGTACTTGCATTTGCTTATTTTCAAACAGTTCTTATTTGGACATTGTGCGGTGCAGTATCGGTACAGTACGTGGATACTGCTTCTATAATTAAAAAAATATCTAACCTTTTTGAATGCGTGATATTTGGTTAATACATAAAATATATATATAATTAAAAGTAAATTAATTTTCTTTAATAATTATACAAAGGTAAATTAAATTTTGTTTCTTTCCTTAATATCTTATCAATGACAAAATGAAAGTGCATTTTTAACGATGATTATTCGAAAGAATGGAATGTCATTGCAAAAGGAAAACATAGCACTGAAGTTGAATGCAAAATCTGTAGATGAACGTTTAGTATTGCAGGATGATTGGATAGTACATAACACATTAACACTCAGAAACACAAATTGACCATTTCGAGTTCCAGTTCCAAAAGTATTAATACTTATTTTGTAAAACCAAATACCAGCAATGAAAGAAAAGTTATTGCTGCTGAAATAACTATGTCATTTCATGGCATAAAGCATCATCATTCTTTTAATTCTAATGATTGCAGCAGCAAACTTGTTCCTATAATATTTTCAGACTCAGCAAAATTGTCCCATATTCTGAAAACCAAATACGGGACATGGGTGACCCATGTTCCATATTTGGTTTTCCAAAATCTGGCAAGCCTAGTCTTACTTAATACTCTGATTTTACACGAGTGTGATAGCAATCACTAGTCACTTGCATTCTACCAGACTTTGCACCACCATATATTACACTTGATGTTTATCAACTACTCTCTGATCATGTCACCAGCTTCATGCTATATCCATTTGATCTAGTTTACTTAAGGTTTCCCTTCTCTGATGCACCTGACACCTTATGATGACAAATAAACAGCTTACTTAAAGCAAGACCTTCACAAAATGATGCTGTCCCTGCTAGAATATCATATTAACTACTTATTTCTATTTTGCTTTTGGGACCCTGCCAGTGCTGAGACTTTAGTTAAAGTCTCATACTCATAGGCAGTGCTTTATCATAATACATGTGCAGGCATATATGTGATCCCACTGTTGTATTCACTCTGAGATTGTACAATATCTTGAACATTTCCAATTCAATTACTTTTATTTTTACCTCTATTTTTACATCTATTCTCATCACAGCAGATTTGATATTCTCACATGGATAGTACACACTTGCAAAGTGATCACTCAGTAATTCGACTGTTTCTTCTGCTTTTATTGCCTTCCTGACATCTGCACTGCCACCATTGTTCAGGTTACTATGACAGCACCTACATGATTAGATTTATATTATCAATCTCCTATCAACAATTTTTTTTCTCCAAATCAGTCTATTACTTCAGGTCCTCTGCATCTTTGCCATAATCTGATGTGATGTCTTCACAACTTGTGCAATGTAACCTCTGAACTTCAGATCCTTGTACACCCACTCCAAGGTCTCTTATCTCCTCAATTTCCTCCAAAATTTCCCTTCCAAGTACTTTGTATCCCATTGTTGCCTATCAAATTTCAGATCCTTACATTTTGTAACACTGAATTGGCAATTCTATACTGTTTCCTACTCATGCAATCTATTCAAGTCCTCCTGTAAGACCACATCTGCTTGATTCCTCATTCGCTCTCTCTCCCCAGTTTTGCATCATATGCAAACACTTATATATCACCAGTTAAACCCATCCCAATATCATTAATTTACAAATTAAATAACAATGGTCTCAGAACAGATCCTTATGGCACACTGCTAGCGACTTTCCTCCTTCAAGAAAGTGTCCCTCCCCATACACAACTTGCTGATAAAATCTGTCAAAAAGAACTTGTCAGAGATGTGGAGATGAAATAGATATAAATCTGAACTAGATTTTGACACCACCAATGAAAACGCTCAAGTTAATTGGCAAATAACTAAAATGCCATATGTAGAATTTAATAATTATGTACATAAATTTAATTTGGTAAGTTAGATAAGATTTTCAACCAAGTGTAACAAAAACTACTGCCTAATCTTAAATCAACTCTGGGTAGCATGCATAAAGGATCTACACAACAGTGAACTAGGCTGTTAGCAAGGTATTGCTGTATCTTGTAAGAATGAACCCTGCATATATGGTATCTTTAAATTAAAGATTCGATGAAAGTATATTCTTGGTTTAATCCTTTAACTAAGTGTAAGTAGCCTAGTTGTGAAGAAACTTCCCATGCAAACTTTGTTTGCATGGGACGTTTCTTCACAACTGGGCTACTTGTATAGAGGCTAATGACTTCACATCAATTACTTTAGTATTCCAATATAACTTCTGCATTACTTTAACCTTGGTCTCGGTTCTGGGTCTTGCTTCCTATGATATGACCTCAATAAAGGTTGAAACCCATCTGAGCAGTGGCCCTTCCCATAATGCTTAGCATCATACATATTTGATGGAGGGGGGGGGGAGTGATTTGCATTATAGGATACTAAGGCAATCAATGTGAGATCATTAGCTTCTATATACAAATAGCCCAGTCATGAAGTTACTTCACATGCAAACTTTGTTTGCTTACACTTGGATAAAGGATTAAACCAAAAATATAATTTCTTGGCATCTTTAATTTATAGTATTACTAAGTGAAAAACTTTAAACATATATATTGTTCCTACATTTAACATCTTGTTGCATGCTGAATGAATTAAAAAAAATGACAATTTGTAATTCAGAAAACTTTTTAAACACCTCTTTATATTTGTGTTTTGTCTCAATCTGAAGAAGCACACAATAGGACTGTATGAAACTAGTCATTTATTTTATTAAAGTTTTACTTTTTTTGGGTGGCTTTCACCAATAATTAATTTTAAAAAATTACAGATCACCATTACATGATACTTCTAACATCATATAATGCAGCATCCATATTTTGCAATTGTTATTGAGCTCTCTTTAACTGCTCTTACATGGGTGATAAATTTGACCAAAATTCTTTAGTCATTCAAATATTTTGTGATTTCTATTTCTATTATAGAAATTTGGATTCTGTAATAACATTTGGATTCCATACCCAGTGGTATGGAACAAAGGAATACCAGTTTTCCTTTGTCACCTGATTCTTGTCTTCAAATTTGCAACGCAGATAGTTCAAAGGTATTCCAAAAGTAATTTTTAATGAACAGTACTAAAAATATTTATTGACAAGGTTCCTATGTAGTCTTATGGAAATAGCATTTGGATTTCATACTGCTAGGTAATCTAAAGAAAGTTTGATTCTAATCACTGATTAGAGTAACTTATTCAAGGCATTTCTTCAGGTATTTTCCAAGTTAGTCACTCTTCACAATGGGCAGTTATGGTTCCTTTTTTTCTCTAGGAAACTCATGTTTTTAGCCCTGCATCTCAAAAATCATCAGTAGAACTCAAATTGTTCCATACAGTAATGTGAGTGTTATGATTTAGGTCCACAAGGTGGCAGAATTTGTCTGTCATACTCCATCTCCTCAAAAGTATTGATAGTTTGAGCTCACTATCAGTGAAGGCTTGGATGATGGACAAGTTAATTATATTAACTTATCATGCAAGATTTTACAGTGATATGGTCGCTTAAAGAGAATGCAAGAAGAAAGGTTAGCAAAACAGGCATTTGGTGCCAAAATGGCAGGAAAAAACACTAAGAAGACCAAGGTTTAGGTGGATTGATTCAGTCAGAAGTGCTGATGACCAACTGTTAACTTGTCTTCAAAAAGGTTTTAGGGTTAAAGGAGCCCTACCTACTTTCTTTGGGGAATGAAAGGTGTTAGAGAATTTCTGTATATGTGTGTGTGTGTGTGTTTGATGAATGGTGTTGATAAGCAAAAATTTTAACACATATGATAGTTATTGCAAAACTTAGTCAAGTAAGTTTCATTGTTATATTTTAGTATAGCTTGACATGGACTATTCTTGGTGCTAAGAGAGTACACGTGGCTAGCATTTGGCATAAGGACATTAGTCATTATGACATTCTTGATATGAATATTCAGGTCATCAGTACATGATGGTCATCTAGTACACTATATATTATACTCTAAAAAATTAAGAGTTTACTATAAATTATCAGTGGTAACACATAAGAGGCCAGTGCTAATCTACAGACTGCTCATAATATTTCTTCTTACAGTTATTTGCTGGTAGTGCACATACAATTCCTCTGGCACCCTTTTCTGCTTGCTCATCCTTCTTTTCATGCAAAAAAAAAAAAACCAAGCAAAAAGTCTCACATCCTTAATAACCATATTCTCTTATTCAGTTTTAATAGGATGATCCCCCCCCCCCCCCCAATTCTCTTTATCTCATGCCATGTTCTAAAAATTCTTTTGCATATATATAAAATTGACTGCCCTTTTCTGCCTGTTGGTCAAGTTTTGCAACTCACAAATATTCAGTTTATCCTCATAGTACCAAGTATTCTGCAGACCTGTTATCATGGTTATCCACCTCTGAATCTTCTCTAATACTTCTACATCTCCATATGATGAAGTGACCAGATCTCAAACTTTTATAAAGAGCCTCAGATAATAACCTCTTTATCCTTATTTATCAGTATTTTTCAAGCAATTCAAGTGCTGTATGGTGTTTTTTTTTTTTTTTAGAACTTTAACTCCCTGTTTACCATTACCCCAAATCCCTAGTGTCATCGGTTACTTACAGTATAATCCTAATAATGCTTATTATTGGGGGTCTTCTCTACTCTGGAGGGGATGAAATACTTATGAAAAAAAGATACTTATCAGTATTTTTCAAGCACTTGAATTGCTTGAAAAATACTGATAAGTATCTTTTTTTCATAAGTATTACGAAAACGCTTACGCTTTCTCACTAAACTGTTATCCATTCTTTGTTAATTACGCCAGTTCTTTATAATCCTGCAACAGGGTCTCTGCAGTAGCAACTGAATGTTATCTTTTAAATAATTTCTATTATCATTACCGTACAAATTAAACAGCAGTGGATTGTACAAAGCTTGATAGCAATCACTAGTTACCTGCATTCTATCAGACTTTGCACCACCATATATTACACTTGATGTTTATAGGCTAGGGAATGCAGAAAATACCAATTGTGAAATGTTTTGGCAAATTAGTTGGGCATGTAAAAATGTTGATATTGATGGGAGACTTTACTCTCTGTTCATGTCACCAGCTTCATGCTATATCCATTTGATCCAGTTTACTTAAGGTTTCCCTTCTTTGATGCACCTGACACCTTATGACGACAAATAAACTGATTACTTAAGGCAAGACCTTCACAAAATGATGCTGTCCCTGCTAGAATATCATATTAACTACTTATTTCCATTTTGCTTTTGGGACCCTGCCAGTGCTGAAACTTTAGTTCAAGTTTCATACTCATAGACAGTGCTATTTCTCTCATGCTTTATCATAATACATGTGCAGGCATATATGTGATCCCACTGTTGTATTCACTCTGAGATTGTACAATATCTTGAATATTTCCAATTCAACTACTTTTATTTTTAACTCTATTTTTACAGCTATTCTCATCACAGCAGATTTGATAATCTCACATGGATAGTACACACTTGCAAAGTGATCACTCAGTAATTTGACTATTTCTTCTGCTTTTATTGCCTTCCTGACATCTGCACTGCCACCATTGTTCAGGTTACTATGACAGCACTATATGATTAGATTTAGATTATTAATCTCCTATCAACAATTTTTTCCTCTAAATCAATTATTACTTGTGAGCACTCCAATATTGTCATATCTAACATTTCTCTTACTCTGGATCTCTTTCCTTACTATCTTGGCATCAAACACATGTTTTGCTAACCTTTCTTCACCCATTAAGTGACCATACCACCTTAAATTCAAGAATTATATATTCTTGAATGTCAACTTCCTTTTTAATATTTTCATTTTTAATGATTCTGCCACTGTGACACTATGACAGCACTACATGATTAGATTTAGATTATTAATCTCCTATCAACAATTTTTTCCTCCAAATCAATCTATTACTTGTGAGCACTCCAATATTGTCATATCTAACATTTCTCTTCCTCTGGATCTCTTTCCTTACCATCTTGGCATCAAACACATGTTTTGCTAACCTTTCTTCACCCATTAAGTGGCCATACCACCTTAAATTCAAGAATTACATATTCTTGAATGTCAAGTTCCTTTTTAATATTTTCATTTTTAATATGATTCTGTCACTGATACCATCAGTTCACTCCCCTAATTTTTTGTCAGAACCCTCTCATCACAAATTAGAATATAGCTTTGATGTAGTTAATTTATTTTAATTTATTTCATTTATTTATTGTAATTTTATTTTAATTTCACTAGAGGTCAGGCCAGTAGAATAGCCGTTGATCAAAACATTGTCTCTTCAGCATACTACGTGAAATGTAAATTTAGCTTGTCTCTGTATACTCCAGATGATGACCTTAATATGAAGGTCAAAACGTCAGGAAATTAAAATAATTATTTATAACATGGTTGTAGAGTCCACAATTTGTGTAAAATGAATTTAGTTAGTGAATTCTGGAGACTTGCACTATATGTGTTTAGGAGTACAACAATATCATCTGCATAAAGCAAAGAGCTAAGTTTGACATCTGCACTTTTAATATCAGGCTTTATACCACTTTCTTTCATAATGTGATCCATATAGATGATGAATAAAAGTGGAGACAATGTGCGACCTTGTCTTACCCCTGATTTTACATCAAACCATCTTCCTGTATTTCCTTCAATTTTAATTGCTGACTGACAACTTAAATATAGACTATGTATAATGTTCCATTCACTCCATATAGTTGTAGTGTTTTGAAAAGCTTTTCTGTGTACCTTGTCATATGCCTTTTCCAGATCTACAAAACTTAAGATCCTTGTCATAATCCTACGATTTCTCACTTATTTGTCTTAAAGTTTATATTTTGAAATTCTGATCTTGACAACCTCTGTTTGGCTTGAACCCTGCTTGTTCTTTTCCCAGTTTCTTTTCCACCTTTCTCAACCTCTTTTCAAGTACGCTTGCATAAATCTTACCTGGAACACTTAGTAGAGAAATTCCTCTGTAAATTATCACATTCAATTTTATTCCTTTTTTATAGATGGGTACTATGAGAGCGCTACTTCAATCATTGGGAATTCAACCTTCTGACCAGGGCCACTGCAAAACTTTTATACCTCTATACTTAAGCATTTCTGGTCGAATATCATCTACTCCAGCTGCCTTTCCATATTTCAGGTTTTTGATGGATTTTTCTACCTCATTTGGTTCGCTTGGTTCATTTAAGTCTTTCAAAGTAATTACTTCAGACATCTAGGATAATATAGGAATGGCTTGTGTTAATTAAACCTTTTAACACAAGCCATTCCTATATCCGCTTTAAACACAAAATGAACTAAATAATACACCCTTAAAACTCTATTTTCCACTTCTAAACTATATACTATACTGTTTCATTTCTTTTTCTAAGGTATGAAATAAAATGGATGAAAAAAGCTTTGTTAATGCAAATCTCAAATGGCTGTTTTTGACTCCCCCCCACCCCCCAAAAAATGAATAAATAGTCCACACAAGAAAATAAAGATACCTATGTGAACTCTTAATATAATATTTATAGTATTTTCTATAATAAAACAGTTTGGAAGCAAATAGTGGCTGCGTGTTTATAATTTTTAGAGATTTGTTTGTTTTGTTTATTATAGAACATGACTGAATTTTTAAACCTTTGGGTTTGCATTGCATTTCTCAGTTTAATTTAGCTGAGCAAACTATGTAAGCCAGTTATATAATGTTATGTATATATGCTGGGAGATGCATATTGATTTTTGAAAAAAATGTTAATATTTGTTACTGCACATTTTATAAAACAAGTGCTGTAATCTCTGACCTGCCATCACATCTCTTAGATCCTGGTCTGCTGTTACATCCGAAGTAATAGAATATTTTGGTTTAGAATCAGAGAACCAATTTAAATATTCAACGATGATGACCACATTTATTTTATGACCACTCAAATTATTTTTCACAACATGTTGAATTTGTTTGTTTTGTAAAATAAAAGAAAATGATCATGTAATTCATGCAACATTGCCATTTCAAAAATGACCACAGATATGTTATTTGTTGTACTTTGAAATTAGACATATAAAACTTAAGTTAAATACAAATGGTATCTTTCACTGAGCGACAAAATATTTTTTAATTATTATTATTTTTTTTTTTGGAAGCAATTTGATTCAGTCAGTTATGATATGTACCTTATTTGTCTTAAAATTACATGGTCATTTGATGGTGTCTTGTGAATATTAGAAACTAAGCTTGTGATGTATCTGTGTGATAATATTGACTTATGGATAAAATATATGCAAGAAGGTCATTTATGTGGAAACTAAATTTCCACATATTCATATTTCTTCTGTGAAGATTATAGAATTCATTTTAAATGTCACAACATCCACCATTCAGATTTTAGTCATGTTATTTAAACTAATAGTTTTTATATAAAGAATTTTTTTCTGTTAACATTTAGTAATAATGACTTTTTTTATACTTATTAAGAAATATTTAATCTTTAAGCTTTTTGGAATGAAATACATGTAAACTTCAGTTATGTAAATAAAGGAATGGATAATTGATTTTAGAAAGACATATTATGATATGAAGATTAACCAGTATAAATAATGTTACAATTTACAAAAGATGATATCTGAAATATTTGTGTAAAGAGATACTTTATAAATGGAAATTTGTCTCTACCTAAAAAAAAAAAAAAAAAAATTGCCTTGGAATGTATTGTTAAATATTTTACCTACATGGCATGTGATGTAAAAAATAATCTTGTGAATAAAAAAAAAAAAAAAAAAAAAATCAGTAATTTAAACTGATAAATGGAAATCTCTTTTTATTCATTTCACAACTTGAACATGGAGATATTTCTCAAAAGGAGTTACAATGTAATTCATTCGGAACTCCTCAGGAAATCAGTAAGAAGTTGTCATTAATGTTTACACAGGGCATCTGCCAGTAGCTTGCTTGATCTTGTAACATTTCAAGGTTTTTTTTGTAGAAGTTTTTGTGTAAAAGTAATATTTGTGAAAACTGCCTTCATGCTATGGAATATGACTGAAAAGTAATGTTTTATAATATCATCATCAAATTCCTGCCATGTACCCTCAAGGGGTGTAAAGGATATGATAGTACTACATGAAAAATTGACATCATTACTAACTTCCTATCTACAATTTTCCTCCAAATCAGTCTGTTACTTATCAAGACTCCAACATTACCAGATCTTATATTTCTATCGTCTAAGCCACTTTGTACTGTATCAATCCACCTATATCTTGGTCTTCCTCTAGGGTGTTTTCCTGCCAACTTGGCAGAGAACACTTGTTTTGCTAATCTTTCCTCGCCCATTCTGTTTAAGTGACCATACCACCTGAGATTAGCTCTGCTAATGCATTCCTGAATGCTGACAATGTCAAGTTCTTTCCTAATATTCTCATTTTTAATATGATATTGTCATTGATGCCATCTGTTCACGACTCTAATCTTTCTCAGGACTCTCATATCTGTGGTCTCAAGTCTTAGGTCAAGTGTTTTACTTCTGACCCAGCTCTCAGATCCATAAGTGAAAACTGATTTGAACATTGTCTTGTATACAGTAATTTAGTGTTCCGACTAGAGAAATTCCATATGAATTTATTCAATTGACTTCTTACCATACCAGCTTTGTTGGATCTGTTGTCTATTTCCATATTTAATTTACCATCTTCACTAAAAATCGTGCCTAAGTAGCTGAACTGTTTTACTTGTTCCACAGGTTTTCTATTCACAACACAGCTGACATTTTCAATGATTCTGCCTATTGTCTTTGTCTTTTTATTGCTGACCTTCATACCATATCTATTACAACAGTTATTCAATTTAGTCAGAGAATCTTGCAGACTTGTAGTGGATTTATTTAGAAGTATAACATCATCCGCATAAAGCAAAGAGCTGACATTAACATCTCCAATTTTGATATCATATTTAATACCACTTTCCTTCATAATGTGATCCATATAGATAATGAATAACAGAGGGGATAATGTACATCCTTGTCTCATGCCAGATTTAACATTAAACAATCTTCCTGTACTTCAATTCTAACTGCTGACTTACAACTCAAATAAAGACTATGTATTGCTTCTTGATATAATGCCTCATTGACACCATATAACTGTAGTGTATTGAATAGCTTCTCTCTTGGTACCTTGTCATATGCCTTTTCCAGATCGACAAAATGTAAGTATAGATCTTTGTTATATTCCCATGCTTTCTCAACTATTTGTCGTAAAGTGAAAATCTGATCCTGAACCCAGCTTGTTCTTCACCAAGCTTTTCTTCCACAATTCTTCTCAACCGTTTCTCAAGTATACTTGCATATTTCATACCAGGAACACTCAATATATAGGGATATACCTCTGTAATTCTCACATTCAGTTTTATTTCCCTTTTTTATATAAGGGTACTATTAGAGCTGTACTCCAATCATCGGGAATTCGTCCCTCTCTCCAGGCTTTCTGAACTATGCAGTGCAGCCACTGTAAGACTTTTATACCACCATAATTCAGCATTTCTGGTCGAATATCATCTACTCCTGCTGCCTTTCCACATTTCAAGCCTTTGATGGCTTTTTCTACTTAGTATGGATATGTATTCCTGACTGCATGCCTGGTCAGTGTTTTTTTTATCACTGTGCTGTCATCATTGCTTGTTTCAAAGTAATTACTCCATACTTCAAAGATATCTTTTTCATTTCACCTTTATCATCTCTTAACTCCTTTTACAGCACTCTTTCTTCCATTCCTAAGCTTCTTCAACAACCTCCAGAATATTTTGCCACATTCTTGATATTTATTTTCTATGTTCTTGCCAAAGTCCTCCCATGACTTTTGTTTAGCTAGTTTTACACACTGTTTAGCTTTCTTACATTTGTCTCTGTATTCTCTAAGAGCACAAGTTGACTTATTTGCCATGAACTTTTGATATGCTTTCTTCTTTTTCTTCACTGCCTCTTTAACTTCCTGTGTCCACCATGGAGTTCTAATTTTTCTATCCTTGCAGACAACTTCACCACATGCCTCTCTAGCTGAATCAATCAGGGTTTTCTTCAAGGCTTACCACTGAATCTCCAAGGTTTGGTTCTTGTTCTCAAACTCTTTCATTTTTCCTTGAATAATCTTTGTGTATTTTAGTCTACAGTTCACATCTGAGAGCTGCTCAACTTTTATTCGCTTTAAAACTTTCTTACATGTCATTCTTTTCAATATGATATTCAATTTTATCCTGCTCAATTTTATGGGTCAGTGGGAGCCAGACCCATAATGCGTAGTAGCTCCAACCACAGTCAGATTACTTGGTATTTATTACTGGAGGAACTTCCGGTGAGTAGTGTAATAGCGTCGAAAAGAAAAGTATGGGAAGTGTGAAAAATAATGACACCATTGTATTTTGATTCTATGATTACCAGTATGCTGGATGAGAGCATGATGAAATAATCTTTCCATGTGGTGAAGATTAAAGATGTTAGTGATTCTGTTAGAATACAAAGAGAGAAAGTGAAAGAGCCAATAGTTCTGGCAATACATGTGATTTTAAAGGTGACAAATATGGAATGAGAGAGTATATGCAAGTATTACTGAAAGAAGCCAAAAAAAAAAAAAAGAGAGAGAGAGAGAGAGAGAAGATTGTAAGTCTTTTTGCCATGATATGAGAACAGATTAAGAAGTGCCATCATTACAAATGAGTTAATGCATAAGTTGTTAGGAGTAAGATTTTTTGGGCCCAAGCACTCGGATTCCTTGTGTCTTCTACATTTTGCTTGTACTTGATCTGAAACATGATGTGTGAATCCAAAATTTGTATACGTTAACAATCACAAAAAAAAAATTAAAATAATAAAATAAATAAATTATTATTACTGTATGATTTTTGAAAATAAAATCCTCAGAAAAGTCTATGGATCTGTAACAGATAACACTACAGGTGAATGGAGAGAAAGATATAATCAAGAACTATATGAACACTATTGATCCCCACTTCTGTATGATGAAATTAGAGCATGCAGATTGAGATGGCTTGAACATGTGAAAAGAATGGGTGAGGAGAGAATGGCCAAACAAGCATTCAAGATGAAGCCTGATGGAAAGCAACCGAACTGTGGATGTATTGGGAGGATACCCAAAAAGATTTAGCTGAGATGGGAATCCAGAATCAAAAAGAAATAAAACTCAAGACAGAAAGGAATGTAAGAAGTTGGTACATGCATCAAAGAATCTTAGAGTTTCTTAAAAGCGCCCCGGGTGGCACTTTTCACGTGAGACACAATTTTATTTTTCGACGATTCTTCTATTTATTATTATTATTATTCAGGCCTCCATGCTGTCAAAAGACTCATTGTGGGAGGTTATGTTAACTTAGTAATTTTATTACTTAATAATTAGTTTTCAACAACTAAAATAAACATAGTGTTTTAATTTCTTTCCCTATGTCGTTTTGACTTTTTGTAATATTTATGGTGTATATTAAGAGGGGCGGCAAACTCAGGGACCATCCCAGGCGGCAAAAGCTCTAGCTACGCCACTGCATGGAGGTCAGATGTTAATAATTTTTGAAATTTGAAACCTTTGACAGACTGATTGCTAAATAAAACTTTAGGAGAACAAGACTTTGACTTAGTCTGTTTTTGTACTGCATTAATGAGAGATGAGAAGCATTATGAGAAAGCAATTTTTCATTCTGTCTGGGCATATTCAACAGATATATAGGACAAACTATTGCATCTGATCTATAATTTTCCAGAAATAGATTAATGTTTTTTCATTGGTTATACTATTTTATTTATAGCGTATGATGATATAACAGCCATGAGGCCTCTTTTACAGGGATGTATGGCACCATCTCAATCCCCCCCCAAATTTTATCCAGGCTTGGGACCGGCGTAGCTGACAAATCAGGCCTATGGTTGGGACTCGAGTATTCCTGAAATCCGTGTGTGTTCACGGGGCCGGTTTGCCTACTTGTGAGAGGAAAACCCCCCAGATAAACTGGGGGGAAAATCCTGCTGTCCATGCCCAAGACCAGCTAACTTGGGCATGGGCAGCATCTGTGACTATGTTTGAGAAAGATCCTTAAGCTCCTCACGTTGGCAACGAGAATCGAACCAAGGACACTTCTTTCCTAGGCATATGGCTGTGAAGCACATAGCCATATGCGCTTCATGTCATAGTGTCAGCTAACTGTGCAGACACTTGGTTATACTATAAATTAAAGATGCCAAGAAATTATATTCTTGATTTAATCTTTTATCCAAGTGTAAGTAAACAAAGTTTGCGTCTGAAGTATCTTCACAACTGGGCTACTTGTATATAGTAGCTAATGACTTCACATTTATTGCCTTAGTATCCCATAATGCAAAGCACACATCCTTTTGGGTGTTATATATACACCCATATGCACCTTTTGATTGTGTATGCACATTCAAACGCCAAAATAAATTCAAATTAATATATGTTTATTTACAAAAAATATCACTGTAAATTGCTGCATTGCATGAGTGCAAACTGCTATAATATACAAATCTACATAGGAACTAAAACTTAATATTCTAAATAGAAAAGACTCACTATTTTTACATCAGACATCAAAAACATAAACATCACCCAAGATTTTTTCTTTTCAATCTCACAAGATTTAATGAGAATACAAACAAAAGCAAGTAACTCCAAATTTAATAAACACTTGTTTTTCCCCCCTCTCAGGTGCCCATTGAAATTTGACTAAATAATCATAGTTGTTTTTCTTTCAAAAAAGAAAAAAAAATGAACACAACGTTGTTTTGAATAAGAACATATTTCTTCTTTCACGTTTTTATCAGTTCTTTTTCTGTTTTCTTGGATATATATATATAACACAAGTTCCCTTTTTTCTTCTTGAAACTTCTTCCTTATTCTTGAGCGCACACACAAAAAAAAGCCATTCATGTCTTCTGTGTTTGAAACATTTAACTATAACAAATTTTTCCACTCAACATATCTAAAAAATTGTGTGTTATTGTCAGAAAAAATTATTATATTTCTTCTTAGCAGTTTGATCTACAAAAAACTAGCTTCCTCTGAAAGAAATCTTTCATTAATTTGAGAAACTTTGTTTCCCTCAACATTATTTTCCATCTTTTCAATGTTAAAAAAAGTCCTTTCCTTTATACGACATTCTACTGCCAACTTATAGAATGTGTTCTCTTCGAATCAACAACTGTTTTTGTTTACTTTCAGTATATCAAACTTCCTATTCATATGTACAAACGTTTTGCATAAGTGTGTTACTGCCTGGTGTGCCATAACAATGTTTTTTACCTAGTCTGGAAATGCTGCTCGAGACCAAGTGTGGAACTTTTTCAAGCCACAATGAAACTCATCTGCCATCTAAATGAACAATATATATATATATTTTTTTGTTTTATACTATTAGAATATCAAAAATAAAAAATTTTCAACAAGCTGTAAGCTACACTTTTTTTATATTTTTTATAAAATATTTGTATTTTTTATACAAAACATTACTAAACAAATTACTAATTAAAAAGAAATAAAATATTGTGCATTTAGTGAATTGTTTGCATGTATAATAAAATCAAAGCTTTTCCTTTTTCAATATAGAAAATTGCATGTTGCTAAAATTAAAAAAAAATTGTAAGAAAAGCTGCTGATGCTTTTTAATAAACTGTTTTGTTTTCATCATATACTTCTTCCTATGCATTGCTGAATAGTTTAGAGTAGAGTTATTGGATAATCATAAACGATTGTGATGCATTTACTGTTTGTGATGATCTGATAATCCATTTGGTAGTCTTACACTTTTTAGATTCTTTTTTCTTATTCATTTTCTTTTCGATTGTTTGTTCACCAAAGATAAATCCAGGGCATTTGTTCTATTTTTTTTTTTTTTATGACAATACAAACAAAAGCAAGTAACTCCAAATTTAATAAACACTTGTTTTTCCCCCCTCTGACTAAATAACTCATAGCTGTTTTTCTTTCAAAAAAGAAAAAAAAATGAACACAACGTTGTTTTGAGTAAGAGCATATTTCTTCTTTCACTTTATCAGTTCTTTTTCTGTTTTCTTGGATATGTAACACAAACACAAGTTCCCTTTTTTCTTCTTGAAACTTCTTCCTTATTCTTGAGGACACACCAAATTATGACCAAATTATTTTGAAAAATGAAAATTTTTGGCTTATTGATTCATGAAATAATTTTTGTAAATCTCTTATATTCGAATTTTATCTTGGATGCATAGATTCTTGAAACATAAGAAAATCCAGAATTATTAGAGGGAGGAATGAGTGCAAGTGTGTGTGTGTGCGTCCAAGGCATCTTTTAGGCAAGAGGGTGAGAATTGGGAAGGAACAAAGAATACTGAATGTAGTTTTTGAATGGGACTCTTTCAAGGAGGATACCTGTGGGCTCAAGAGAATATATTTCAATTCATTATCATCAAATTGCTGAAATCCCAATACTCTATAGAGTATTATATTATAATAGTACTACATGAAAAATTTATATCATTAACTTCCAACCTACAATTTTCCTCCAAATTAATCTGTCAAGATTCCAATATTATTAGATCTTACATATTTCAGTCTTCTAAGGCACTTCGTACAGTATTATCCACTTAGATCTTGATCTTCTTCTGGGCCTTTTTTCTGTCATGCTAAAAAAAAACTTGTTTTGTTAACCTTTCCTCTCCCATTCTGTTTAAGTGACCATACTACCTGAGATTACCTTTGCTCACATACCCATGGATGCTAACAAATTATGTAGTTTAGCCACTGTGAAAATTTTATACCTCCATACTTGAGCATTTCTAGTTGAATATCATCTACTCCAGCTGCCTTTTCCACATTTCATGTTGTTGATGATTTTTTATACCAAAAGCACTGATATATATACAAGGGGCTGAAAAGTTCAGATAAACACCTAGAACAAAAATATTAAAGCAACTGATACCACAATGTTTCATCAAATTATAATAATTAGAGCCTCTATAGCTTAGTTGGTATAGATAAAGTGCTTTGGTTGGAAAGATCTTGGTTCGATTCCCGTCTCTGACGTGAGAAACCTTTATCTGGTCTCTTTCGAATAAATGTGAGTTAGCTGGTCTCATATGGAGGTAGAGGATTTCTTTCACCCAGAAACTCTGGTTTTTCATCCCTCAGAACAGGCAAACTGGTCCCCATGAACACACACATGGATTACAGCCATGAATACTTATGACAATATGCGGAAGAGTAGGGTCCTAACCACATGTTATGCCCGTAGTTAACCATGAGTCACATCATGGTAGTCAGCCTCCTAGATAGGAGATGGCACATGAATGGATGGATGATAATTAGTTTTTTTTCCTTCTTTTAGGATATATAAGAAGACATGTCAGAGGTTTTGAAGAAATTTAAAGACAAAGAGGTGTGGTCATCAAGTTTTTCGTGCTGCAAAAAAACGTCCGCAGCTGAGATTCACCAAACTTTGTGTGCGACTTTAGGGGACTGTGCCCCAGCATATTCAACAGTTGCCAGATGGGTGGCCAAGTTTAAAACTGGCATCCTGAGTCAACATATGTCCCCAGGTCAGAAAGACCTTCCACAGCAATCACACCTGAATACATTAATGCAGTGCATGCGATGATCCTTGATGATAGGTGAATCCCAGCTAAAAACATTGCATAGACTCTGGTGGGGATATTCAGGGAAGGAGTTGGATCATTATCTACCAACATCTGAACATGCAGAAGTCTCAGTGAAGTGCATCCCCTGTTTTAATGCCAAAGAAAGAATGTGTGCTGTTGCCTCAAGAGATTTTGGGTCATGAAATCAAGTGCACATTTTTTTGGCTTGTATTGTGACTATTGATGAAACATAGCTTCATCTACGATCCAGAGACCAAACAACAGTCATTGGAGTGGAGACATGAAGGTTCCCCACATCGAAAGAAGTTCTAAACTTAAAAGTCAGAAAGGAAGGTTCTTGCCAATATCTTGTGGATATGGATGGTGTAATCCTTATCAAGTACCTCAAAAAAGGTGAAACTGTTACAGCAGCAGTTTATTCAACAGCTCTGAAGGAATTGAAGAAGGTACTGAAGGAAACACATTGTTGGGAAACTGAACAGAGGCGTTTTGCTTTTGCAGGACAGTGCACCTGCTCACATAGAGCAGGTGCACTCTCCTGCAAATGCTCATGAAACCCAACAGACAATATACAACTTGGGCTTTCGATGTCTGCCTTACCAGACTTAGCCCTATCTGACTATTTCCTGTTCCCAAATTTAAAGAAACAATTGAAAGGAAAAAAAATTTATCACAGATGATGAAGTCATATCTGCAGCTGAGGACTGTTTGCATGAAAGGAAAGACTTTTTTCTTAGAGGATTGCAAACAGTGCAGCAGTGTTGTAACAAGTGTATAATACTTCATGGGGAATATGTAGAATAATGTATAAGTTACACGATTCTACCTCAATTCTTTCATGTGATTATCACAACGTTTCAACACACCCTCATATTCCTGATTGCATTCCTCTCAAATGTTATCTACCACCATGCTGTCACTGCTTGTTTCTTAGTGCATTTCAAGTATATGTCAGGAATAAAGGGGAAGTT
Organism: Typopeltis vanoorti; assembly: GCF_054136105.1. Classification (NCBI taxonomy): domain Eukaryota; kingdom Metazoa; phylum Arthropoda; class Arachnida; order Uropygi; family Thelyphonidae; genus Typopeltis; species Typopeltis vanoorti. Next base: position 15,652,861 of record NC_143559.1, on the reverse strand, counting down.
TTTCAGTAGGAAAGTTGATCTGACAGAATTATAGATATTAGTTGAGGCTTGGTTGATAGGGAGAAAAGAATTTGGAATATTGCTGATGATAGATGTGCACAAAAACTGTGATGCTATGTTAGTGTGACATAATGACTATCAGGAACAAAGATTTAGTTTCTGCTTTAAGCCAGCTGATGTATGTTCATCATGCCAATTTGTCAGTATTTAATGGCATGTATCAGCAAATTAGCTCAATGAGCACAAATCAAGTAGGAAACTTCAACCATGGAGGCATAGATGATGATGTGGATTTCAGGTGGTAGGTGAATTTCATCACCTGGTGTGAATATTGCTGTTCCTGCAATTAGAGGCCTGAAGT